>NC_054380.1:46471406-46578906 GCF_017654675.1 Xenopus laevis
GCAAAAGAACATCATTTAATTACTTTAAAACAATTTCATTTTATTGGTGCTACTATTCCTTTAAGACACATTTAGAGTGAAGGAACACATTCTAAAGATTACTGAATGCAGTATAATAGTATCTTAGGTTTTATCAATGAATGGAAACATTCACAATGAAATTGTGCTTTGAAGTGCATTTTGGGATAAATTACATTTATCTTACAGATACCCATGCATGCACTGCATTTAAATGGAAAATCATGTGATCAGGGCCAGAACTAGCCTAGGGGGCAGAATTACAAGCAGGAAAAAGTTTGAGGGATGGGAGGCAGGAGTTAAATGGGTTAGAATATGAGGCTTTGCTCTTTTTACAAGTAATTCACCTGACTAGACATAACAAGTAGTAGTCACAAAGGAAAGTTGAGCAGAGATCATGAAATTCTGGGTATGATGTATTGGGACTAAATGGAATGCAGCTATATGAAAAATCTGCTTTTAGTGCAATTTTCTCATTGCAGCACAAGGTCAATTAAAGGAACAGTAACACCAAAAAATTAAAGTGTTTTAAAGTAATGAAAATATCGTGTAGTGTTACACTGTACTGGTAAACTGATCTGTTTGCTTCAGAAACACTACTATAGTTCATATAAACAAGCTGCTGAATAGCAATGGCGGAAATTGAAAAAAAGGCTATATGGCACAGGATAAATAGTGGATAACTGAGAACATTATGTTCTACAGAGCTTATCTGCTATCTGCCATGTAACTTGAGCCTTTTCTCCTTTGAATAGCTGCCCTCTTGGCTACATAGCAGCTTATTTATATAAACAACAGTAGTGTTTCTGAAGCAAACACAGCAGTTTTACTAGTGCAGTGCAACACTGCATTATATTTGTATTACTTTAAAACAATTTCATTTTTTGATATTACTGTTCCTTTAAAGTGGCTGTGACAAAGCAGTGAAGTGCATTTACATTATTTGGTTCTATAATAAAGAATGTAAATCATAAAAGCCTAAGAGACATGCCAAGCCAAAAGTGTAAATACCCATTAAATTGCTGTCCAGGGCCCACCCGCCTGCCCCACTACTGTGACGTGCATGCATGAATGTGCCGCTCGGTCGGAAGAGGGGGTCTGGCCCGCCGTGGGCCCACTGGGTTTTTCCCGGTGTCCTGCAGGGCCAGTCCGACCCCAAGTGCCCCAAACAAAAAATCCTGTCCTTTGGTTGCCGTTAATTAAATAAATTATGTGCATTGATTTAATAAGGGGACCATTTGTTTATACATAGCCAGTGTAACTTTTGGTTCGATATCTTATACCTGCTCCCACATTAACTTTAGAAACAGTAAGGTACTTATAACTGTTTTATAGCAACTCATTTCTTGGAGTTTCCCCTTGGGTTTAAATAAAGCACCTTATTCAGTGCAAAAGCTATAAAAAAAAACTAATAAAGTATTCCAATGTGAAATTAACACAAAAAGTAAATAAGAGGTCACAAATGATGGCTGAATAAATTAACAGGTGTGCTAGTGCACTATATTAAATCCAGAATTTAAGAACAGTAACCCCCCCCCCAAAAAAAGGTGTTTTAAAGTAATTAAATGGGTGTCCTGTATTGGTAAAAGTTGTGTTTGCGCTTCAGAAACACTATTATAGTTTATATAAACAAGCTGCTGTGTAGCCATGGGGGCAGCCATTCAAGCTGAAAAGAGTAGAAAAGGCACAGGGTAAATAGCAGATAATCTCAGAAAACCACCACTGTATTCTACAGAGAATATCGGTTGTCTGCTATGTAACCTGTCCCATAGAAAGAGCTTTGTTTATCTACACTATAGTAATGTTTCTGAAGCAAACACACAACTTTTACCAGTGCACAGCAACACAACATAATATTTTAATTACTGTTCCTTTAAAGGAGAAGGAAATTCCCTGGGCGCAGGGTGTTGCCCCCCCTCCCTCCTGGCCTACCTGTCCCGCCGGGCAAATGCCCCTAACTTCTTCCTGCTTTGTTCGGCGTTTTTGGCGCATGCGCAGTAGGAGCATTTACCGGTACGGATCAACTGCGCATGCGCCAAAAGTCACAAAGTTTTCCGATTTCTTCGTGACATTCGGCGCATGCGCTGTAGATCTGTACCGGTAAATGCTCCTACTGCGCATGCGCCAGAAGATGCCGATCAAAGCAGGAAGAAGACGGCGCCTGTGAGCTCCGTGGACAGGACCTGCGCAGAGAGGTGAGTAACATGTTAGGGGCATTTGCCTGGGGGGACAGGTAGGCCAGGGGGGAGGGTTTTTGCGCCCATTGAATTTCCTTCTCCTTTAAGGATAAGAAAGGCAGGTGCCAAGACTTGTTTTACATACATATCTACAGAGCCAATAAGACCTTGCAAGATTTAAAGAGAAACAATAAATCAGAAATATTAAATGTATAGTGCACATTTAGAATCCCTATAATAAGACTTCCCTGGTTGCAAATGTTTTTTTTTTTTTTTAGATGCTCATAAGGCCTATGAAGGAAGCTGCTCTACTGACTCCACTTCTTTCACTGGATTTAGTTTTAATAGAAGGAACATTTGGGGAGCCATTGAAGGGTAAGTACATTTTAATGCCCATAAACAAAAAGTGTGAGTGTTCAGGATAGTCTCACAAATTATGTCTTGACATAAAATAAATAAAATTGTATTTAAATTAATATGATTAGGTTTTCAAAACACCAACCTCTTATGACAAAAAAAATAAGAGGGTGTAATTTGCTTTGTGGCAAACAGATATAGACAGGAGAGGGTTCTTCCAAAATGCTTGCTCATCTCCATTGAATATAATATCACAGTAAAACCAATAATGCCACTTGTTTGTGCTGCTGTTATGTTGTGCCTCAACCATGACAATCCTCCATGAAGCCACAGCTCTAATTTATAAATTGAAGGAATGCTCTTTGTACATAAGCTATGCTATTGCTTTACCATTTGAGCTCAGCTACATGGAAGAAGAGGTTTAGTGGCTGGAAAAGACAACTTTAACCTGGGTCTATTGGTACAACCATTAGACTCCAGAGTTTGCTTGTAACAGTTGCTCAGTTACTGCTGTGAAGAACATATATATCTGAGTTACAAATGGAATTGTGCTTGTTTATTATGGGGTAGATGTTGCTTTCCTTTAATTTCTCTAGTCGAATATTCTACTTCAAATATTTTTTAACCTGAAACACACACTGCAACTGGTCTTGATTTTTTTTTATTTCTTATGATTTTTAAATATTTACTTTTTGTTCTGCACAGCTGTGCTTAAAATAGCACCATCTAGAACATATGAAAAGTTACTGTAAAGGCCAACTGTTCCTTTAAACCGAAGTTTGCTAAGCCTACTTTTTATAATATTTCTGGTTATAAAGATATATTAAATCCATCGACTTCTAAACACAGGTGTTCTATCATACAGCACAGCGAGTGATTTCAAGCATTGAATGTAAAAATCAAGAACTGTTTTGAATGAAAACCATCAATGGAAATGCCATAATGCAGAGTATTCAGAACTATGGGGAGTGTTCGCTTGCAGAGAACAAAAAATATTTTAGATTATTTTATTTCCCTAGATGATAGTCTCATCAGCCAAAGTGCCTGGTCAAATCATGGGTTTCTGGAAGGTGGAATTACAAAAAATAAAACTTTTGGTCTGTAGCAGTCTAGGTGCCCCTACAATTACTGTATAACTATCCCAAAGTGATACAAAGATGTTTTGCAAAAGCTACTTAAAAGGTGCAACACCCTTAAACCAAACATAGGCATAATTTGGTCTCTGAAATTCAACATATAAGAGTTTCAAAGCTGCAGTGAGCAGTGTGCAAAATCTACTGCACTCAAGGATTTCCCTTAATATATTAATTAGCATGAATCCATAAAATAAATATTCACATTTTAAGTACTTTACAAACAGTTGATATCTAATAGAATATCTTCCAGTGGGTACAAACCTAAAGGCAAAACATGAGAATAATTTGAGGAGGAAGAAGGATTTTCATGGTATAGAATAAATGTTGTCTAGGCTGTAACAGATCCTTATGCCTTTCTAACTTAAAAGGTGTTATAAATGTAGCATTAAGTATTAAACAACCAATATTATATTGACATGGTGTGTTCAGCAAGAACTGAAGATGCTACTATAATCATCATATTTATAATCAAATTCCTTAATTATTCCACAGTAACCGAGAAGGCAGTAGCAATTTAAAAGTACCAGTAAACCCATAAGGAGGGAATAGAGAAGTATATCATAGGCTCAAAGTACCCTTGAAATTAATTATATAGGGAAAATTGCATGAAGTTTTATATAATATATCTTCTTAAAACGGCTAGTTGAAGATTTAAATGTGGAACAGATTAATACAATTTCACTGGTGTTTCTTTCTCATAATTATTTTTCCCTTAGGAGAAATCTGGTCCTTTCCATGCTGCAAATAAATATGCTTATTTTAAAAATAAAGTTAATTTAATTTAATTTTGAGTGGTCCTTGTTGTTCAGTCATCAATCTTAACTGGGAGTGAATCAGAGGACTCTGTTGGTACTGATTGGGAAGGAATCCAGACTGTGGTGTCTTCTCCTCTAGAAACCTTTTCCCACTGACTGAGGTTCTCCCTAGAGACAAAAACAACACACAAAAAGTCAAACTACTGCGTGATTCAATTCCAAATATAGCTTTAGTGTCACTAACTAAATCTATTTTTTTTTTAATTGGCTATGGCTTCAATGCTTGTACTCAACTTACTGACATCTATGCATAGTTAAATTCACAATGAATTATGTCACCTTCAAATCAGCAGGGAAAATTTCAGTGTCAGAAGCTGTAGGAAAAGGACATGGCGCAGACAAGACTGATATAAAAAAATTCTGCTTAATTTTCTGCTTAAAAAATTCAAACATTTACACTGGATTTGCACTCACTTAAATATATTTGCTTTTTTTTTTTACTAATAAAACATGAGGAACAACAAATTAGCTTACGGGACAAGTAAAATTGGTCTGCAACCGCTGCCCTGCCTGCACTACATGCTGGTCCATGCTGACAGGTAAAGACTTTCCTCATCCTCATACGGGCAAGATACAACACAGACTTGCATGCACCACGGCCTTTGTGATATATATTGTCAAATGCCCATGTGGCTTACACTATGTGGGTAAAGCCACCACTCCATTGAGAGAAAGGATTGCAAACCATAGGCCAGCGATCAGCAAGGCATTGAAAGAAAATACGGCTAAACAACCAGTGGCCATTTCCTCCAGATGAGACATGGACTATCCAGCATGTAAGGAGCCAAACGTATGTGTTACTGCTATCTATTACTCACTTGCACGCTTGAAGAAGCGGTCGCGTTGAAGGAAATATCTCCGAAAGAGTTGTATAACATGGAATAGCTACAGCATTGTAGAATCCCATCTGCAAAACAAAAAAGAAAAAAAAAACCCTCATGCATTGGACATGGAAACTGTAGAAAGCTGAAAGACAAATTGCTGTCATTTTAGCAAGGTTCTAATGTATACAGGTATAGTATATGTTATCCAAAGGCCAGTTATCCAGAAAGCTCCGAATTACGGGATGGCCATCACCCACAGACTCAAATTTTAATAGAATAATTCAAATTTTAAAACACAATTTCCTTTTTCTCTGTAATAATAAAACCGCACATTTTTCTTGATCCCAACAAATATATAATTAATCCTTATTAGAGCACAAATTATTTCATTGGATGTAATTAATGTTTAAAACTACTTTTAGCAGGTAATTTTAAGCAGCATATTTAGGTATGTAGATCCAAATTATAGAAAGCCCTCTTATCTGGAAGACCCCAAGTCCCAAGCATTCTGGTCTGGATAACAGGTCCCATACCTGTACAACACTTAAGGTGGCCATACACAGGCCGATAAAAGCTGCCGACAGACCGAGTCGGCAGCTTATTGGCCCATGTATGGGCCCCCCCCGACAGGCTTCCCCGATTGAGATCAGGCCGAAAGTCGGCCAGAACTCAATTGGATGGGACTAAAAATCCCGTCGGATCGCGGCCGCATCTGTTCGTTGATGCGGTCCCGCGATCTGACCGCCCGCTACCTAGGGCCCACGATCGGATCAGCCCGATATTGCCCACCTCAAGGTGGGCATTTCAGAGAGAGAGATCCGCTCGTTTGGCGACATCGCCAAACGAGCGGATCTCTCCATGTATGGCCACCTTTAGTCCGTTTTTTGTGATATACCTGAAATATATAGAAAAGGTAACATAACATTACAAATCAGGCAATGCAGTCACTAGCAGTGGGCACATATGCGTGTCCGTGATGTCAAATACATCAGTAGAAAAAGATTGTGTTTGCTCTTGTGGAAATGTGAACGCTGTTTCAATGATTCTAGGTGATCTTCCCTGACAACAGCTCCATTTGTGAACCTGCATGCTTCAATGCAGTGGAATTAAATCTACTATATAGGTGGCAAGAGGTTTAATACTTGTACTGTTACTGCCTGTGCCAATAGAGAGGGATTACACAAAAAGGCATAGGTTGATCTAATTATCTGACCTGCTGAACAACAACTTAATCATAGCATGCTGTGAGAGGACTGTATCAACAGGCAGAAGAGGTCCTCACCTGACATGATTTTCTAACTTGCCAATAGATTTTTTGACTTTTTATGGATTTGACAGATGGCATACACAGGTCAATAAGCTGACAACTGGATCCATAGGGGTGAATTGCCAGTATATATTGGCATGTGTACTTTCAGTGATGAAAAAGCAATGCAGTAAGAAGAAGCTGAGCATGGGGTGCTTGGTGAAACCAAGGGAACACATGTAGATATTAAAAAGAGGGCAGAGCCAAAAAATGGCAAAGGGAAAGAAGAGGAACTATGGGAAGAGAAAGAAGTAAGAAAGAGAAAATAAGGAAGACCAGAAAAAAAAACATGAGAAGATGAAGAGGAAAGGAGAAGGTGAAAATAAAACATAAAGGGGGTTTAGTTAGGTATTAAGGTAAGAGGAAGGGGTAGAACAAAGGTTAAGAGCATAAATAAGATAGATAGGAAAAGGGATTAGGAAGGGGTAAGCACTGAAGAGACTGAAACAGATGGTAAAGAAGAAGAAAAGAACAAATCTAAGTGAGACAAGGGTGAAGTAAAAGAGAAAGGAAAGGAAGAAAACAGTGATGAAATATTAAGGCTTGAGAGGAGAGAGAAATAGGATAGAGCACACAAGTGTGCATCATAAAACTGCATAATAAGTAACTAAGAGCATCAGCAAATCTGGACTTAAAAATGTTTGGGAAGATTGGGGGGAGAGAATAATAAAGGTTGAGAGAACATAGAACAAGAGCATATGGAGACAAGCAGAGCCACCTGGTCACACAAAAAATGAATCCCAATTTCATTTCATTCCAGTTCCATCAGGAACAATAATGATGTAATTCTTGGCCCGTTGTGCACACATGAATCCCGTCTTGTCGGATTTGCATGAATAGGCCTCACTAACACTGGCTGGATAATCATGCAAATAATAGAACCAGCTATACAGGAATCCGGTTTAAATTGCAGAAGAAAAAGATGATGAGGATTTATGGCTACATACCTGGCCCTGAGGGATATCATCTTTTTTATCTCTGTCCATCATTGGAATAGGTGAAATACCAAGCCGTTTCATTTCATCACCCTGCAATTAAAAAAAATTAATACACATTAATAATGTAATAATGTGCAATATAACCAACTTGGATGTGCAGATGTTTTGCTAAAACTAGTGATGACTCATTTAGCCGAAAAATTCGCAAAACAGCGAAAATTCACTGAAATGCATTGAAGTCTATGGGGCTATGCGTTTTTTTTGCCATGCAACAATTTTTTTCACACATTGGAGTCGATGGGTGTAATTTTCGCTCATCACTAGCCTAAAACCCAAACCAGCCAACCAGAAAACATCTCCAGGCCAGGAAGAGTATGTTGTATAATATTCACGAGAGGTTTCACTACAGGTGGCCCAGTCACAATGACTAATAATATATATTTTTGATGTGGATTTCTGAATTTGCTTTCCTGCTCTTTGAACACTGCTGACATCTTACTAGAGTAGACAACTCATTTGCCTGGTATTCTTTAACAAAGAAGATACGATTTTGAAAAGGGTTTTTAAAAATAAAATAATAATTATCAACCAAAACCAAAGGCCCAAAAAGGTTTCCATTATTTTCTTTTTTTTTTAATAACTTTTTATTGACGTTTTTCTCTCTTTTTTTTTTACAATACAGTAAAATACAATATAGTAAAATACAATTGTTTCAGATTGTCATTGTAAACATACAGAAGGTGAGTAGTATATTTGCATAAAAAAGAAAATACAATATAATCTGACTGTTATATTTTCACACTTTTAAACTCCAAACTTAATAAATGAACTTCAAACTAAGTTTGTGCGCCCATCTTTTTCTTTTCGTCTGGCATTCTTAAAATATGTGCAGAGTTACTCAACTAGGAAGCAATTTCCAGTCAACACCGAATATTTAGGGTAAAACATAAAAGCACAGAGGTTAGCGCTATTTTCCCAAATCAGATCATATAATAGATAGGGTAGAAACGTGAAGTAAAGTAAAGTAGATTTTCCTTATTCCAGGCCTCCTCTATTAGTTTCCATTATTTTCATTGTTATTTTTAAATTACACAAACAGGTCTGTTTTCCATTCAATAACTGGATGGTTTCAATGTCAAATATTGAAAATATCATAAATATTGTGGCATATGTAAACCTACAATCATTTTTATTTCATTTAGGAGCTGCTCTGTGACATTTCTTATGTCAATCCCCTTTCTATTAGCTATGAAAATGCTTCTCCACTAATGGTTGAAATCGCTTTCTTTTTTCCAAAGTTTCCGTGCAAGGAAACTTCAGGACACAAGTTTTACCACCGGTTAATTCAATTAAACTCAATTATTGGCAGCGGAGAAGAGTTTTCTGAAGATTTGTCACCCATTTTAGCACAGATTTATCACAGAAAGCACGTCACCCATGGCAATGACACATGAGGAGCAGTGTGGACACAGTAGTGGAAATATGGTTGTGCTTGCTTGTAGGAATACTTTGTATTACCTGACACTTAGGATTATGTGTTGCAGTTACATTCTGACTATTGTTTTTATTTATAAAAAAAAAAAAAATACTTTTTTCAGCCCCTCTGTAGTTTAGGAAGTGACAGGAATTGAAACTGGCTTCATATTCTTATACAGTGCCAGAAATAAACCATAGATATTTCTTAATTGGCAAAAGTATGCTCAGGACAAACCCTACTCATTGAGCTCATGTTGAAAAAGGGTGTATTATTGTGCCCCTTTAATTCTGGGGGTCACTGTATCATGAAAGAGAAAATGTACCCCTTTTTGACTCATTCATTTGGGCTTATGTAAAAATAAAGTGCATAAAAACTTCCAGAAATAAATATAAATCACTAATTTACCAGTTCACCAGTGTCCCATCCATCCCCTCTTATGCTTCCACATGAATGCAACCGCACCTTTATCTTATTCTATTTGTGAAGTAATGTCATCTGGGACAATTTCCTCCACTTTCCATAGTGGGTGGAGAGATTTCAAGTCCAAGAATCCTTCACTTCAGTAGGATGGAATGCATCTTATTGTGTCTAAAGGATGTTAGAACATTTTTTCTACTAGTTACCATGGATTTCTATCAGTCTGTAGAATTAGGTATGTTTGTGTAGAAAAAATATCTGATATGCAGATAGTGGAGTGAGGAGTCAAAAAAATGTTTTGACCCGCTGTTTCAGACACACGCCATCCACTGTACGATAGCAGTCCACAAAATTAAAGGTAGAAACAGACAAGGAATCTGCAGTTCTTAGTCTGAAATCATCCTTTATTGTTTCGGGAACTGTTCCCGAGGGTGATTGCAGACTAAGTAGTATGAATTCCTATTCGGTTTTCTACCTTTACTTTTGTAGAAAATATATCTACAGTATAATTTTGCAACTTCAACTAGTGATTACAAACCTTGTGGAGCTCGTAAAAAGGGGGCATATATTCTCCCTTTCGACAATGGCAGTTGCTTTAGGTTTGGTAATGTATAGTGATGGGCAAATCTGGCCTGTTTCTCAGCAAATTCACAAAAAGGAGAAAAATTTACTAAATGCAGAAAAGTTTATGGGTGACAATTTTTTTCATTCATGGGTGTTTTTTTGCGACAAAATTTTTTGCTCATCACTAGTTATGTAGGGTGCAGACAAAACAAATCATATATAATTATATATGGTGATTCACATGGGACTACCATAGTTGGATGTACGTTATAAATAATTGGCCTTTTATATTACAGTTAGAGCAATATATTCAAGTGCATTTTGCTCTTAAAGGCACTGTTCATTCACTCTGGACAGGTCTGTAATTAAAAATGTTCTTATAAATTTATTTGGGTATATTTAGCAAAGAGTGAAGTTAGAGATCACCACAGTCCCCTAGAGTGAAATTCCTCCTCTCTCCATTAATTTCTATGGCATTTTTTTTAATAGTACTTGCACCCATTGATAAATATTCTTTTAAAAATCCCATAGAAATTAATCAATGGGAATTGTGGTAGAATTTCACTGTAGCTGACTGTGGTGATCTTGAACTTAACTCTTTGGTAAATATACCCCATGGTTTCCTTTGAAAGGAGGGGGGGGGGTCATGCCAAATGAAGAGATAAGCAGGTTATGGTCTCTGCTGTGGTGGACTGGTCAGTCTATTCTATTTTCTATCATTTAAAAAGTCTATTTTACTGTTATACTGTGTGTTTTCTATATTTCATTGCTCAGCTATTTTGGAAAACCATATATCTTTATCTATGCAAGCTAGGATGCAACCAAGAGGAACCTCTTCACAGAAACAGACTCGTTCTAAGAAGGTCACGACAGTTTGCGGTCATGCCCCTATGCACCTGTTCCTGGAAGACGACTGCTAAATTAAAACCGCATAAGGACTTTGTACTTTGTATTTTTTTCCATTTCAAGCTATATATCTATGAAGTTTGTACTTTTCCATTTGAAGTCATATAGCGAAACCGCAAGCTTAGGGGGGTGTCATAACAACCCCCACCTAGCCTATATAACCTTTTGTACCTTACAATAAAGTATGAAGAAGCATTTTGTATACTGAACTGTCTGTGTCAGTGTCATTCCTGCTTATCAGCTAGCTGAACTTATTCACCACAATTTGGAAGGGACAGATACTCTCGGGACATATTTCTGTCCATAACAATTGGCACCCAACATGGGGCATCAGGTTCTGGCTGACCACTAGCCGATGCCACGGACAGCAGTCGCCCAGTAAAGGAAAAGGACGGAGACTGATCACCTCCGGGACACAGGTAAGACCTATGTTATTAGTTTCTTGCCTGTGTCATACCTATACCTACTGCTGATGGTGTCTGTTGCCCATATCGACTTTTAACAGACAGCAAAGACAGGTAACATCTTGCCTGATGCCATTTACCTGACCTGTATAAGAGTATCTTGTCGCCTGTTTATCTACGGTTCATGTTTATTGTCTGTTAACTCCTTACTGGTGGAGGGAAATATAGAAAGAGAGGATAGATTCATACTGAGGGTAGCAGGTGACACGGGATATACACAGGTTCTGCATTTCGTGGGGGGAACGAACCGAGTCGATCCCAGCCCAGCGTCCCGAGCGTAGGACGCAGCGAAGTGTTGAGTAGACACTGGCCCAGCAAAGTCAGTGAATGTTAGGCAGATACGGGATATCCATAGATTCTGGCATTTTGTGGGGGAAGTACAAACATGTCGCCCCCGGAGTCCCGAGCGTAGGACCGAGCAAAGTGTTCTGGAGACACTGGCCCAGCAAAGTCAGTAGCGTCTTCTACGGGGGGGAAGGACAAAAGTGTCCAGGACAAACGTGTCGACCCCGAGAAGTGTATATTACATATCTTCAAAACGTGTGAGTGTGCCAAAACGGTTGGAGAGACAAACGTGTCCACTCCGTGGTGGCGAGTCCCTGTTGATCCCTAGTTGTGCAAGTCAAGTAGACCCACCAGTAAAGAGGTTGTTATCCCCGGGGACGTCATTGAGTATTGTAGTGTGTGTCCGATGTCCTGTCCAGAGTGCGTGTGTGGTCTTGTGTTCATCATAGCAGACCGAGGTTATCGTTTAACCAGTGTTAAGACCAAGGGTTATCTAAAGGAAGTCTGCCTTCGACAACGGTCACAGCCCCTCAGTCTGCACCTATGGTTTAATATAAGGAAAAGGAGTATCTGTCTGTCCTTCATGAATGACATCTAACTGTTTGTTTGTGCATGGAAAATTGTTTATAATACATACTTTTACTACTATCCGTCACTTGTGTTAATTATATATATATATATATATATATATATATATATATATATATATATATATATATATATATATATATATATATATATATATATATATATATATATATATATATATATATATATATATATATATATATAAACTATTGGAGGCCAGCACAACACGTAAGTAGGTAAATGTTGCCTGGGTGCGATAAGCCCAAAAAGTAGAACAACAGCGTCGAGGAAGGTACGCACTCACAGGTCTTATGAAGAAAAAATGGTGTTTATTATTCAAAGCAAAGACTGACGTTTCAGCTAGCACTCTAGCCTTTCTCAAAGTGTTACAACAAACAATTACAGGCCCTAATAAACCCTAAAGTGGCGGGAGGGGAGGTAGTGACATCATCGGTGGGGGAAGTGTGGGGGATGTGCACACAATAGAGTGGAAAAAAACAATCAAAATACAGATAATATGTACAGGTTCACAATCCATATATATACACACAACAGTCAATCCTGGAGATGAAAGGTTATTTCAATTAATATCAACAGTTTGGCCATTTAGTCCATAAATCACAAAATGTATCAAAACGCGGTTAATCCTATCGAGTGATATTATTAAAGGGAAATGCAGCAATTAATATCAACAGTGTTGCCATTTAGTCCATAAATCACAAAATATATCAAGATGCAGTTAATCTTCTCGGACAATGTTGCCAAATGAAAATACAGCAGGTCCCAACATGCTGGAAGTCCTTGGAAGTTCGTTAAAAGAAATGGTAGTCGTCCATGGCATGAGTTCCCCAGGTCCCGTTGCTACGGGACCTGGGGAACTCATGCCACCTACAGGAAGTTATGCAAAGGTGCACCACTACCACACTCAATCAGAGCTGTTCAATCAGCACCAAACACAAGGCCGCACTCTCGAGCGACTCAGAATTCGGTTTGACGTGAGGACCGGACTGATCATGGACGTACTCCAATGGAACCCCTACAGAACGGTGATGTTACTCCCCACCTCCCGTCTCAGTTTTCATTCAGCCAGGAACCGCTTACTATAGGTATTGTATAGCGCCTACCATTTCTTTTAACGAACTTCCAAGGACTTCCAGCATGTTGGGACCTGCTGTATTTTCATTTGGCAACATTGTCCGAGAAGATTAACTGCATCTTGATATATTTTGTGATTTATGGACTAAATGGCAACACTGTTGATATTAATTGCTGCATTTCCCTTTAATAATATCACTCGATAGGATTAACCGCGTTTTGATACATTTTGTGATTTATGGACTAAATGGCCAAACTGTTGATATTAATTGAAATAACCTTTCATCTCCAGGATTGACTGTTGTGTTTATATATGGATTGTGAACCTGTACATATTATCTGTATTTTGATTGTTTTTTTCCACTCTATTGTGTGCACATCCCCCACACTTCCCCCACCGATGATGTCACTACCTCCCCTCCCGCCACTTTA
The DNA here is from genome assembly GCF_017654675.1 of Xenopus laevis. NCBI lineage: Eukaryota > Metazoa > Chordata > Amphibia > Anura > Pipidae > Xenopus > Xenopus laevis. The sequence continues at coordinate 46,485,206 of NC_054380.1, forward strand.
GGGTTTATTAGGGCCTGTAATTGTTTGTTGTAACACTTTGAGAAAGGCTAGAGTGCTAGCCGAAACGTCAGTCTTTGCTTTGAATAATAAACACCATTTTTTCTTCATAAGACCTGTGAGTGCGTACCTTCCTCGACGCTGTATATATATATATATATATATATATACATATAGTCTATTGGAAATTGATTCGCAAGGTCTCTGAGTCTAGCACCAAAATTTCCAAGAGCCGGCAGGTAAGCCACTTGTTGTTTACCCAAGGGAATTTCTTTTGCTAGTGTTCAGATGTCACAAGCGTTGTTTTAAGTAATTACAACCTATATTTACTGTATATATAGAATATATGTACGGATATGTTTTGATGTTTTGTGATATGTTCCAAATGTTAAAGTATAGGATGTTGATATAATTGTGTTATGGATTGTCTACTGTTAACTGTTTTGTGACCACAACTGTGAATTGCTTCCCCCCTCTCTGTCTTTTTCAGTCATGTGGTTGTCATTCTACATGAGACATAAACTCTGGATTCACTCTGGAGGCAAGCTGTCTTTCTAATCAAATTTATGAGTCCAGGAATTAGGTAACTAGTCGGGAACAGTGAGTAACAGAATTTAGAAAACACATAAGCAGTATTTGTTAGGAAGAACAGCAAGTCTCATTGAACACTACACTACTTGATAGGATAGAAAGTTGCTATCTTGTCATCAGTGTTCGTATTCTATATTCTCCTCTGATAAAAGATAATACATAATGTATGTTTAATTTAAGAGAGCTTGTTAAACATCCATGTTTAAGATTCAGAAAGTAAAAGATAAAGAAAGTAAAATCAGAAGAGTCATTACTGTAAGGAGACACTGCTAAATTAAGAGATTGCTTGAGATATTTGTGTATGAATGTGTGCATGAGGCAGAGTGTTTAGGCAAGCAGCTGGCCACTGCGTGTCTTGTGTCGTGTAACATTGTTAGTGAACACCACAGATGTATTAAAATAAATTAATAAATAAATATAAAGGTACTACAAAACTGAATACAAGTTTTAAAAGCAACAGACAAGGTTAAATGCTTTGAATAAGCCAAAGCAAACATTGATAAGCAAAATATTTCTCTGTGTTTTATAACTTGTCTCTCTTTTTGACCCCCTCCCCTCCACTCAATTCAGCCTTTCTCAAATTCTTTCTGAAAATTCTTTTTAAATGGTCTAAATAATAAAGTTTTAGGTTTTATGTTAGCATCATGGAATGATACCAGGTATATCAGATGCTTATTTTAATTTTTAATTTTTTTTTTTTTGTTTTAAAGGAAGAAATATTATTTGATTAACAATACTGTGCATCTCCTTCATTCGACTTCTCAGAAACGCATGTATATAGACTTAACGTTCATTTCCCCGTCGGATTAGACGACAATTGGGGGCATAGTCTATTTGAGATAAGGAAGAACAAGAAAAGCTGCTAGCAGAAGGGTTAAGTTAGAAAATAGAGAATAGTGAGAAGAGACAATTCATCTTTCAGTGCTGAAAACAGCAGCGCTGATACAGGCAGTTCTCAGCCCCGTAGCCTAGCTCTACCCCGCCCATACAGTACAAACTAGAGAAGTGGGGGGGAGAGGCAGGGGCACACACACACACAGACACACACACAGCACCAAATCTTAGAAGGATTTTTCAAGACGTTTCACAACCCTGTACTAATCCACTCAAATTTGGACAGGAACTCTTGTTTATCCATAGTGCCCATAACCCCAATTGGACTGATATGTTAGTTGTAATCAAACATGTGTGTGGTCCAGCGGATTACCAACATCTGCTAGCTAAAATGAATTGGGACATTAACCCTGCTGACCCAGCCCAAGTAGGGGTCCCGTATTTACACAAGCTTCCTTTCTTATCATTGTCCCTTGTCCCCATCCCTGACAGTTACATAGGTAGGGACATCTTTTGTAAACTAGGGTGCAACATATACTGCAAGCAGGATGCAGTGTTTGTGTCTGTCCCACCTCAGTAAGTGTCTGAGATGACTAATGCCCCAGATACAGCAAATCTGTCACTAAAAGAAATGTCTAAGGAGGAACCTACCTCCTGAATTACAATGTGTCCTAGGTGACGTATGGGCTTTCTTACCGACGGATGCCCAAAATCTCACAGCACCCACTGTCCAGGGCGCAAGTAGAGAGGATCCGCCCAGTCATTCAAGGGTTACTTGACAGGGGAGTGTTAATTCACAAGATCAGCCCATCTTGCCAATTAAAAAGCCCAGCAAGAATGAGTGGTGATGTTTCTGTTTGCCGTTTAGGCGATTGCCCTGTTGCACCCGTGCTCTGTTACCATATTTGGTTGCTGCCTCACATGGTCTCACCCACATTTCAAAAGGGGGGAGGTGTGATGCAGTATCAAGAGTGTGGTTTGCCCTGGGTTCTCATCTATCGTAGCCAAATATGTACACTCAATGTACCCATTTCAGATATTGCAGATAGATTACATATTCTCTTGACAACACTAAAGTTGTAAATGACACAACTTATGAATCCGGTGTGGAATTCTGTGAGCAAATTAAACTTGGGCACAGAATAGGTTGGCTGATCAGGCTATAAGCATTCAGGACATCAACCAAGATTAGGCGGAATCCGTGGAGAAATACAAGGTCCGCATGATGCAGGTGTTCTATAGTTGGTTCTTGTGATTGTCGACATGTTCTCAGGATGGCCGGAAGCATATCCCGTGGCCAATATGACAGCAATCACCACCGCCAAGAAATTACTTACCGAAGTTGTGTGTCGCTACGGTGTCCCGGAAGTCATAGAGAGTGACCAGGGCCCAGCGTTCACCGCTACCGTCACCAAGGAAATTTGCACTGCTCTCGGGGTGACCTTCCATTTCCATACTCCCTACCATCCTCAGAGTAGTGGGAAAGTGGAGCGTATGCATGGCACATTGAAAACCAGAATGTTCAAAATGGCGCAGGATACAGGAATGAAATGGCCGGATAGCCTGCCTATTGCTCTGTTCAGTGTCAGATACACACCAAGGGGGGACCATAAATTGTCCCCCTTCGAGATTCTGTTTGTGTCAGCCCCCAGGTTAGGGTGTTATTTTTCCCAACAATTACAATCAAATGTATTGACTGACTTTGTATCTCAATTAACCAGTGAACTAACAAGAGTGAATGCTCAGGTTTTCTTCTATTCCAGATCCCTCTCTTGCCACAGGTACTCACAGCCTCAAGCAACGAGATTGGGTCCTAGTCAAGAAGTTTCTGAGAAAGCACTGTTTGGAGCCCAAATTTGATGGCCGCTTCCAAGTTCTCCTTACCACAGCTACTTCAGTGAAGCTAGAAGGAAAACCCACCTGGATCCATGCCTCACACTGCAAGAAAACAGATGCACCTAAGGAACCAGATATTGCTCTATATCCTTTACCTACTGCCCCTGGGACTAGCCCAGGAGGTGGCAATACGCAAGACAAGCGCAGGACAATTCTGGTAAAACTCCGCTAGCACCCATGTAGCAACTTACACCTTTAGTGCCCTAGGCAGGAATAATAAGGATGGTAAATACTTGATCAATAGTATGGCTATTACTAAACGTTTTGCAACTGTCAAATGGAATATTTCCATCCCTGGGATAGTCAGGTTTGTGAAGTTGGTAGGGTTGGTCCATGGCTTTGACCTCATTTTGATGCCCTTCAGTCCTTTCCTTACATCCCGACCACTGTTCTCTCCCAATACATTGCCATGACTCCACCCACTCCCACCCCCTCCCTCGCTTAGTTTAAGGACAGTGCTGTTAGCTAAGTTGGCAGGGTTGGTCACTGATTTTTGTGCCGGTCTCTCCAGACCACGCTGAAGCATCATACCCACCACTAGGGTGTCCTCCCTCTGGAGCAACTTACTAACTTCTTTCTAGGTATGGACAGCAAAATAGACGTTTTTAGGGGGGATTGTGGTGGACTGGTCAGTCTATTCTATTTTCTATCATTTAAAAAGTCTATTTTACTGTTATACTGTGTGTTTTCTATATTTCATTGCTCAGCTATTTTGCAAAACCATATATCTTTATCTATGCAAGCTAGGATGCAACCAAGAGGAACCTCTTCACAGAAACAGACTCGTTCTAAGAAGGTCACGACAGTTTGTGGTCATGCCCCTATGCACCTGTTCCTGGAAGACGACTGCTAAATTAAAACCGCATAAGGACTTTGTACTTTGTATTTTTTTCCATTTCAAGCTATATATCTATGAAGTTTGTACTTTTCCATTTGAAGTCATATAGCGAAACCGCAAGCTTAGGGGGGTGTCATAACAACCCCCACCTAGCCTATATAACCTTTTGTACCTTACAATAAAGTATGAAGAAGCATTTTGTATACTGAACTGTCTGTGTCAGTGTCATTCCTGCTTATCAGCTAGCTGAACTTATTCACCACAATTTGGAAGGGACAGATACTCTCGGGACATATTTCTGTCCATAACACTGCCATGACAGAGTTTATGCATATGTTGTAAAAAAAAAAAAAAAACATGTAACTAAATGCGTCTCTTATTAAATGTGAAAGTTTCCACTTATACATACCTCAGCCCAGAATTCTGCATATATATCATCAGCTATCAGTCTGGTAATTGGCCATAGCTTTGTTACAGAGCAAAGATCACAAGCCGTCATCATCAAACCAATCATGCGATCTCTGTAAAATGATTTAAAAAAAACATGCAGACATGGTTATTTTACAAATTGAAAAAAATTGCCACAACACATTTGCCTAGCTTCTTGTTGCACTACATATGGCTGTTGAATAAAAAGGGAGAGAGGGAGAGGGAGAGGGAGGGGGAGAGGGAGGGAGAGAGAGAGAGAGAGAGAGAGAGAGAGAGAGAGAGAGAGAGAGAGAGAGAGAGAGCTCTTTAGCAGATAATGGCCAGGGTATAATTTGTGGTGCCAAAGCTGTTCAATAGCAATATACATGGATAGTCATCAATCTTTTGTCCCTACCTGACCTGTTCTGAGGTTTTAGATCTTAAAGGAGAAGGAAAGCTACTGAAGCATTTTTTCAATAGATTAGCCACAATAGGGAAAGCTTCAACACTATATTTATTCTACAGAATGCTTTATCATACCTTAGTAAACAGCTATTGAAGTGTTCTCTGTTTGTTTAGGATACAGCTGCCATACTGGCTTGGTGTGCTATCACTTCCTACCTGAGTCTCCCTGCTCACTCATAGCTCTGGGCTCAGATTACAGCAGGGAGAGGAGGAGGGAGTGGTAGAGGAGCAAACTGAGCATGCTCAAGGCTGTGCTGATACAGAAGCCCATGTATACACATTAAAAAGAAAGAAATGCTGTGTTTCTTTTGAAAGAGGACTCAGAGCAGTATTACTTTGAGGGTTTACTGGTGTATTTATATATTATAGATAGTGATGGGCGAATTTGCGCCGTTTTGCTTCGGCAAAAAATTTGCGAATTTCGCGAAACGGCGAAAAATTCGCGAAACGGCGGCGCCCGTTTTTTTGCAAAAAAATTTTTGACGCCGGCGAATTTTTTCCGTGAATTTTCGCGAATTTATTCGCTGGCGGCGAATCGTGCAAATTCGCCGCGAATTCACGCCTGGCGAATAAATTCACCCATCACTAATTATAGACCATTCTGATAAAGCTTACTTAATTTGAGCCTTTCCTTCTCCTTTAAGGCGCATATTTACCCAGGCTTTCTGACCATATGCTCGGAACCACATCTTTGCTACTTCACAAATGGGATTGTCTCAGCAGATTAATTCTGAAAGGTAGGTTCTATCCCTTTCCTTTGGGAGCCTAATATGAGCCTAATATGGAACATACTTCCCCAGGCTTCCCCACCACAGGCTCTGAACCACATTCTTGCTACTTCACAAATGGTATTGTCTTAGCACGTTAATCCTGCAAGGTAGGTTCTCTCGCTCTCTTTCCTTCGGCAGCCATCGTGAGAACATATATTATGAAGTTGTGGATATTAACAACATAGCCACATTATCATTATTAATGAAAATGAGCCTAAAATGAATATCAGAATTTTTCTAAAAAATGTATTGTGTAAACAAATTTCATCTTTAACTGAACCACAGCCAAACCCTCAAACTTAACAGACCTGTAGGCTTAGGGGCCCATATACAAACTCTCTCAGTAATCTTAAGTGTTTTAAAGTAATGACAATATCATGTAGTGTTGCCCTGCACTGGTAAAACTGATTTTTACCAGTGCAGAAAGAAACACTACTATAGTTCATATAAACAAATTGCTGAGTAGCAATGGCGGAAATTGAAAAAAGGCTATATGGCACAGGTTAAATAGTGGATAACAGATAACATTATGTTCTACAGAGCATTTCTGCTATCTGCTGTGTAACTTGATCCATTTCTCTTTAGAATAGCTGCCCCCATTGTTACACAGCAGCTTATTTATATGAACAATAGTAGTGTTATTGAATCAAACACACCAGTTTTACTAGTGCAGAGCAACACTGCATTATAATTTTATTTCTTTAAAAAAAATTCCTTTGTTGATGTTACTGGTCCTTTTAATGTAAAAACGATGAAAACCACTAATACAAAACATTGGCAGGTAAAAGTTGTCAAGGTCCAATAGAAGTCAATGGGAGCTGCGCTGACCTTATCGGGCCGCTTTAAATCAATCCTGAGGTTCTTTTTACCGCTAAGAATTGTCTGAAAAACTATAATTTTTAGAAATTTCAAAACATTCTTAGTTTTAGAGTTTGTGAGTTTAGTCATGGATTCAAAAACCTCTAACACTAAATTTCGACCTTTGATAACAGGCCCCTAAGTAACATGTTTAGATCCAACAATATACTATAGAGAATCTGAAATAAAATTTAAAACACAAATGAAAAAGAAATCTTGAATGGTTGCATGACAAAGGCTTCTAACTGAATGATGAAAAAAAATTGCACTTGTGGGAATATTAGAGGGCCACAAGCTAAAGAAGGTGAAACAGGATGCTTTTTTTGTAGTAGCAGTGAGTTTAAAAAATGGCATAATGACATATTGATCTTCTTTGAAAAGGCTGCTTTGGTAAGAGTGGTTGTAAAATGACAAAATTGTTGATATAACTGCATGCTGAACACCTTGTAGGCTATTATAGCTTTTACTCACCTGTGTGATTGATTATTAAGATTTAATGCACCCATTTGATGAAGGTCTTCAAGGTGTTTTCTGTTCCCAAAGTACAGTGCAAGGTCAGTGGCAATGATGGCTTTGCGTATTATCTCCAACACTTGTTCATACTCATTGGAGCTCAGGTTGGAAAAAATATTGTGCCCTTCCAGCTAAGCGAAAAGGAAAAATATATAAAAAGCAAAATGTCCTCTAGTTTTGACAACTGAATACGAATCGAAAGTGAACTACACACATACGGTTAGGTCCATAAATATTTGGACCGAGACAACTTTTTTCTAATTTTGGTTCTGTACATTACCACAATGAATTTTAAATGAAACAACTCAGATGCAGTTGAACTGCAGATTTTCAGCTTTAATTCAGTGGGTTAAACAAAAATATTGCATAAAGCCTTTTTTAACATAATCATTTCATTTCAGTGATTGTGTTTAGTTCCTCACATTTTTATGCAATCTTTTTATTCAACCCACTGAATTAAAGCTGTAAGTCTGCAGTTCAACTGCATCTGACTGATTTCATTTAAAATTCATTATGGTAACCAAAATTAGAAAAAAGTTGTCTGTCCAAATATTTATGGACATAACTGTATGTATGTATTTATGTATGTATGTCTATTTACTTATAATAGCTCCTGATTTTTACATACTTGCTTCGACTATACCTACAATAACCAGCTCACAAGGGCTGCAGTTCTTTTATGCTCAAACGGTAAGCTGCTTGACATTCGATTTATAGATGTGCGAATACTTTTTCTCTGGTACTTTACTGTTCTTTTACTTGGTTACTCTTACATGTATCATTTTCGACAGCGTGTAGGTTACGTGTAAGTAATCTGTATATTGAGCTTAATTTTTATTTGCATCTTGTTACACATTGAATTGGTAGTGGGAATATTTTGTTAATAACACGCTATACCAGCAATACGTCACTTCTCACGGTATGTGATGTCGGGTTCCCGCCACAATTTGTATATAACATGATGTTTTTTAGTTTCAGTTAGGCTGTGGTGTCTTTAAAAGGGGTTATAGAATGGCCAATTCCAAGCGACTTTTCAATTAGTTTTCATTATTTTTTTTTTATAATATAGATAGATAGATATATATACTTCCCCAAACTCACAGCACTCACGATACGTGGATTAACCTTGCCTGGGTGCATGCCACGATGTATCAACATGTAGTCCTCCCAAAAAGCAGCCGCACTCACAGGACTTATCCAAAATATAAATGCTTTTATTTAGAAACTAACGTTTCGGCTGTGACCCAGCCTTTGACAATTCTGAAAATACAGAAACAATTCTGTATAATGGGACTCAATTTTACAGTATCAACTAAACTTTGCTCATATTAATGCAAAAACATCACAGAGGACTATTAATTGTAGTTGTGATTTTATCATGAATGGGTATTTTAATATTTAAATTACTTTTAGTAGCCTTAAAGGCAGCCATAATTGAGCCAACCATGTACAGCATCTACAGCTCCTTCACTTTCTCATCTGATGATGCACCTTACATCAGCATATATGGTGCACCTGCAAGCCAACTTTCAAACAGGCCTGATCGACCAACCAACTGGCATCCATATTGCATGTATATCATTTGGGATCATGGGGCCACCATGCAAGCACTATTTCACATGATTTATTAATGCTTGTATGGTCAGCTCAATGCATGGTGATCCACCTTGCAAGAAGACCCCTGGAAAACCAGCTATCTGAATTATCTATCCTATACGGTATACCTCAATAAAACATGTCAGATGCAGAAGACACAAAACTATGCACACCAATTAATTCAGATTGTGGCATCCTAATAGCAGGATACAGACAAACTGACAATCTGGGCAGCTAAGGGGCAGATGAGATCCGATGTTGATAAATGTAAGGTTATGCACCTGGGACTACACTAGTCAAATCTTTGATGGAGACGGACCTGGGGTACGTGTAGATAATAAACTTGGCTATAACAAGTACTGACAGTCAGCAGCTGCAAGGACAAACAAGGTTTTGAGCTGTATTAAAAGGAGCATAGATTCAAGAGAGGAGGATCATTTTTCCCACTCTATAGAGCAGTGGTAAGGCTTCATCTAGAATATTTAGTGCAGTTTTGGTATCCAATGCATTCAGCAGCATATCTATATTGCACTGTTGTTTGCAAATAAAATAAATTGTGCAAAACAATGTGTTTCACACAGGATTTGCCAGTTTGCAGGGCAATCTCAAATTGGAAAAATCTGGGCAGCAAACTGGCAAATGCAAGGTTATGCATTTTGGTGTGAACATTGGTTATACATCAAATGGATCTATATTTAAGGCCTTCTTAACTGGAAAGATGCATTTGTTGTTGTGGCTATTGTAATTCTAGGAACCGTCAGTGTCTAACACAGCTAATAAAGCATTTTTTTTTTAATAAGCAAAGTAAATTTTCACCGTTTATTAAAAATAAAAAAAATTCACCATGTAAAATCCTTTCATGATGCTGCAGAAGTTATTTAGAAGTGTAATTAGAAAAGAGAGATTCTTTTAGACATTGCTTACTTAAAAATTAACTGCAATTTTCTGAAGTTTACTGCCGTGAGTTTACCACATTTTAATTATGAACAGGCAGCACTATAAAATTGTGATTTATTTATTTTTTTAAATATCACTTGTTTTTAGGTTTATTTTTTTATATTTATTCACGATTTCTGGACAGATCAAATGTAAAAGTTCTGAGTTTTGCCTCATTAGACATTATTTTGTTTTCAGTATAATCCTAATTAAGAAACAAAACACTGAAAATAGTGAAATAAAAGGGTCACTATTCTTTTGGTATCATGCAATTAAATACGTGCTGCACACAGTTCCTGCCCTTACCTGCAATATAGATACAGTCTGCGAGAAGTGGTGTTGTTCCATTGTTGATGTGGAATACAAAGCTGCTAAAGGGTGATCAAATTTTTGCAGGTAGCTGTTGCTGTAACCTCTGTGATCAAGATCATGGCATAAACATGCAACTAGAAGCCCTTTTCGCTGAAAGGTAAAAATATTCATAAAAAAACTAAATGACATATCTTACCAAATCTACCATCAAATTTACGGATGTGTTTTTCCTTAATGTAAATTATGTTGCTATTGTCTGCTTTGGTATATACAGAAAGAATTTAAAGCTTGTACATAAGGAGGTTTCTCCAAAAAAATGTCAGCAACAGCATTTGAGGAGGGGCAACCACTTGAAAAAGTGATAAGTGAACCAAATTACTGCCAGTCTCATACGCTTACATATACAAATTTATATAAAAAAAATTAAAAAAACATAATAAATATATGTCAGATAATAATGGGGTGAATGATTACAAACAAATAGAATATGCAATACCCAGCAGTAGCATATGGAATCTGGCCTACCTATAGACAGATTTAAAAAGGAGTCTGTATTAAGACTATTTGTCAAACTGTGTCAAAACGAATGTTGATAGAAGCTAAATAGCTTGCAGGAGGTGCACCATGACCAAGTTCCAACTCCAAGAAGGAGTTTAATAGGTGTTTGGCACAAAAGGAAGGGATATAACTGTGGAGGGTGGAGTGGTGCCATCTTAATGTGAGGTTAGACAAATATATATTATTTTAAACAGGTAGCAGAAAGGAATGTTCCCCCATCTGCTCTCCATAGCTTGGGGAGGGGTTTTGGTTTGTTATTTTAGTTTTGTTATGTTGGTAGTCATCAATCATGTGGCCTTAAGGACTGAAGTATATTAGCCATCAGTTACTCAGATGGGTGGGGTTCAGGCAAATTTTAAGGACCACAAAATATATTTGGCAGTCATCACAGGTAGCAGTTGGGCCCATGTCAGTCTGCCGGTGAGAGTCATTCGGTTAGAAGAGATCTTGGTATGATAGTTTAACCCTTAAGGTGGATGACCATTGTTTGTGGGCAGAGTCTTGGTAATATTTTCAGTAAAGTGAAGGTGGACTCAAGGTTAAAATGGCCGCTCTGTAATAGGTGCCTCGCAGAGCCCTGTTTGTGGGAGAATCCTCTGGGCTAGGAGTACTGGTGGCTAGAGGATACAGATCTAAATTATTGGAGGGGCCAACTGACTAGAGCTCCAGTGATATGTCATTACACAGTTAAAAAGCTTATATAGTGAATAAAATATCCCCCCCTCTTGTAAATTATAAGGATATTATAAGTTACAGAGGAGGTAACTTCTACTACTCATATTTTGCAACAGGAGGTACTTTATTTATTATGATACACAAGTTTCAGTGAGTCTTGTGACAGAAATTACATCAGTACTCATCATTTATAAGGATATAATTTACAAGATATTCATGGCTTTTGTGTATTATAAAGTTATAAAGCTATTTGATGTGGATTACATTTGATTTTATTTACTAGTTTGTGCACGGTTTGAAACTTTTAATAAAGCTTTGGCCATTATCATCCAACATTAGATTGCCATGCAATTTTATGGGGTAGATAGGTTAGAGTGAGTATGCGGAGGGCAGTGCCCGGGTCATGCCCAGGGGATGGTCAAGTTATTGTAAAAAAGTTCCATTTCCATCAAAAAGAAATGACACCACAGGATCAACAGATTATGACTTTGTATTTACTAGCATTTGAGGAGTAACTGGTCCTAAATTATTTTACGAACAAGCCTATGACACCAAATTGGAGCAGCTAATTCCTTCACCGTCAGACAAATTAAGCCAAGAATTTGCACATTTGGTTATAACCAGAGAATAACGACTGGCCATTTCAAATACGATCAAATTTTCTATGTCTAGCTTTACTACAATCATGGAGATTATGACAAACTTGTTTTCTACAGTGACAAGGTAATAACACAAAGTGGAACAGTTTATTATACAATCCCCACCTCCAAGTCTGTGAATATCTCCTGGTTATTTCGAAGTATAAGGTACATGCAGTGCGATACTGTAACCGCGTGTTTCCAGTTGTGATAGGGGACACGCCGATAGTTCTTTTTCACAGACATGGTAAAACGGCATAACTTTTCAAGCTCAAAGCTAAATGAAGGATATGTATAAAAAAAAGAAAGAAAAAAAAAACTATCAATACTGTGTATCAATACACAGCAACACTAAAATAGAATATAATACATCAGGAACCTGAGTTAATCACTTCTGTTGATTTACAACTAATTATTTTACTTTTGTGCATAAATATACATGGCACTACTAATGACTTTAAAAAAATCTTGCTAACTATTTTTTATATTAAAGAGCACCAGGAATTAAGATGCACTTTAATCTACTAGGATGTACTTTTTTATTATAACAGAGAGAAAGGTAATCATTTGAATTTTGCTTAAAATGGACTTTATGGATAGGTTTCCGTACAACGGATTTAATGGATTTAATGTTAAAGGTATCCAATCATCGGAAAACATGTTTTTTTTTAAAAACGCATCAGTTAATAGTGCTACTCCAGCAGAATTCTGCACTGAAATCCATTTCTCAAAAGAGCAAACAGATTTTTTAATATTCAATTTTGAAATCTTACATGGGGCTAGACATTTTGTCAATTTCCCAGCTGCCCCCAGTCATGTGACTTGTGCTCTGATAAACTTCAGTCACTCACTCATTCATTTTGAAAAAAACATTTTTTCCCATGACAGCATCCCTTTAAGGTATATCTATAAAGACATGATTTTTGTCTTAAATACCTCCAGTAATAATTGAGCCCTAGTATGTCTGTTGCTATTTTTTGTCTTATGCATAAAAAATAGCCAGTTTTGGAACCACTGACTTCATGAAAATGGCTAAACTATATTTTTGTTTTTATGCTATCGAAAGTCCATTTCACATTTCTTACCAGGTTTCACCACAAGACTGATGAATCATATAAACATATATGGCTGGCCATAGGTCTTCAAATGGCTGGATATCAAAGTGGTATCTAAGATATAGAAAACATTTAACTTGAAAATGCATTCTCAGTAATAAAAACTGGTGTGCCCTCCCATTACTGGAAAAAAAAAGGTAAAGTTTTCAATTATGCTGTGAACAGTTAAACTTTGCTTAATACAACTGATACAGTCACGGTTTTAAAAAAAAATAAGGAGATATAGTCACATTATATTTGCAATTTGGGTTAATTAAAAAAAAAAATAAAAATAAAAAAGGATAGTTTTCAAAATATTTACCTGCAAAGGTAGTGCTGCATAGATCCTTAGGTTTTTATTCTCTGCCCAAATGAGCGTGATCTGTGACAACCTGGCTGAATAAGGTCCAGTCTTCGTCATTCTGATGACCCAGCAGCCTGGAGGAAGCGCAGGCATTGGAGTCTACTGCGCATTCATATGCATATCATGATCCAATTGGCAGATGTGATTCAGCCAATTGGATCAATGAACAGCCAAAACAGCAAGAGAAGAGGCGTGCACAGAAGCAAGTGTTTTAGGCGATTTACATGCGATGTGAGTCCCCTGGCTTACAGACGAAGATACTTTATGCAGCACTACCACTTCATTGATTTTTTTTCCCAGTAATTTTTTTAATGAAACCAAGTTCCAAATATCATGTAAATGACTATTTCCTTATTTTAAAAAGCTGTAATAAAGGTGAACCATCCATTTAACGTCTTAAATCATTTTAATATCATGTGTTTGTTTCCTTTACATACCCCATGATTTAACTTTTCTGTATTAAGTTAAAGAAACATTATTTTAGCTGTAAAATCAGACACTTTACTTTATCCTTTTGCTTTGTGGATTTTCAATTTTATGAGAAATAAAATGAAAAGAAATCCTCTCCATGTGACTTCATAAATTGTAGGCATCCTTGCCACTGTTATTTATACCCTGGAAGCAGTCATGGATTAAAGGAAAAAAATAGCACAAAAATACAAATGGCTACTCTGATCTCCAGGGTGTGTTGAGATACACACAGCCTGCCACCATGGAAGCATAACTTGTCAAAACTGATAGCCACCATTTATATATTATTTTAACTACTCACAGTTCAATCTCCCTGCAAAGAGAAACTGGTAGTGTACAGTTCATGAGGTTCTGCCATTCATCTGAAGTACAAATGCTGTGATAAGACAATTTTTCCAATGTAACTCGGTAAATGCACTCTGAATGCCGTATTCTGTGGTACATCTGAGAGGAGAAATACAGTAAAAGTTAAATAAATAAAAGATTGCATACTACTATAAACTGTATAATAAGTTTGGTACAGGTATGGGATCAGTTATTTAGACACCCCTTATCCAGAAATCTTAGAATTATGGAAAGGTAATCTCCCATAGACTCATTATAATCAAATAAAACGTATTAAAAAGTATTTCTTTTTTTGTAAAAATAAAACATTACCTTGTGCTTGATCCAAACTAAGATATAATTAATCCTTACTGTAAGCAAATCCACCCTATTAGATTTAATATTTACATGATTTTCTAGTAGACTTAAGGTATAAATATCCAAATTACAGAAAGATCCATTATCCATTAACCCAGGTCTCAAGCATTATGGATAACAGGTCCCATAACTGTATGTTAAAATCCAAGATTCATTAGGTGGCTAAAAAAGCCAGACAATGTTCAAGTAAATTGCAAGAAGCCAAGTGAAATCAGTTTGGAACTCAGGGCTAGCACTTCAATTGGCCACATTAAGCCAATTGGTTTTTAAGTTTATAACCTAAAAACTGATTTAATTTGTCACAAAGAACCACTTACACTTGGATGTTGGTTAGTTTACTTGCATTGCCATAAGCATTGCAATCTTATGGGAACCTGAAGACAACCTGGGTTGTACAGAATATGCCCAGAGCTTCTTATTAAATGGAGGCCAATTTAGTTCTGCATCACTGACTATCCAGCATGTGCTCCCTTTGCTTTATTTACAGAATCACTGAGCAAAATTGAGTCTGGATAGGTGGAGACTAAGTTCAAAATTCTCCCAACTCAC
Organism: Xenopus laevis; assembly: GCF_017654675.1. Lineage (NCBI taxonomy): Eukaryota > Metazoa > Chordata > Amphibia > Anura > Pipidae > Xenopus > Xenopus laevis. The sequence goes on from NC_054380.1 coordinate 46,500,271, forward strand.
CTATCCAATCCTACTATCCATGCTTTGATCTAGGATTCTGGCATTACAATGTGCATGTATATTATGTGAGTAAGAGCTAGTGCAAAATAAAGCCAGTTCAGAACTATTGTATGTTTAATGTACCGGAGCGTTATTTAATATGAAAAAGTTAAGGTGCTAAATTTCTGCCGAAACAGGTTTGTTCTTTAGAATATGGCACATTATATTAATTGTCTACACAATTGCTATCCAAGGGGCACATTTACTTAGCTCGAGTGAAGGATTAGAATGAAAAATACTTCGAATTTCGAAGTTTTTTTGTGGCTACTACGACCTTCGACTATGAATTGAACGATTCGAAATAAAAATCGTTAGACTATTTGACCATTCTATAGTCGAAGTACTGTCTCTTTAAAAAAACTTTGACTAGCTACTTCGCCAGGTAAAACCTACTCAGCACCAATGTTAGCCTATGGGGACCTTCCCCCTAAGTAATTTCTGATCGAAGGAAAATCGATTGATTAAAAACCTTCGATTTTTCCTTCGATCAAACGAAATGCAGTAAATCCTTCGACTTCGATATTCGAAGTCGAAGGATTTTACTTCGATGGTTGAATATCGAGGGTTAATTAACCCTCGATATTCGACCCATAGTAAATGTGCCCCCAAGTGTCTAGTTAATCACAGCCCACAACTGTGCCTATGGAGATAGGGGATAAAAAAATAAAATAAATCAAAATGTGAAAGCAAAAGAAGGGTAAACATAAAAGATCAGAATGTTCATAAAAGCAGGTGATAGACATTACACTGCAACTGGGTTTTCTGCTTATCTAATATTCCCCCGCCCCCCAAGAGTTTCCAAATAATCAAATAAAGTAAATATATATATATATATATATATATATATATATATATATATATATATATATATATATATATATATATATATATATATATATATATATATATATACACATATATACAGATATACATACACACACACAAAAATATATACACATAAAAGTGGAAGCCAATGTCCACCTGGCTACTGCAGATCGCTTCTGTTAAGGCCCTGGTTGAGTAAGCCTTTTGTCTAGCTCTGAGGGACACTTCTGGTATTAAATGTGTCATTTCTGCTCCATTCAACCTAAGCCCACCATCTCAGATCCAGAACACCAGTTTGAATTTCATCCAAACAGCTGAAGGACTACCCAGCTGATTCATTCACAACTTCTAAACTTCTGAAGCCCAATCTTGTCTCTAGCCCTACTCACATGGGCCATTCTCCTTCAGCAAACCCCTCAGGTAGCACCCTGAGACAAAATATCTTAATCTGAGTGACCGATGGACAGGAAAAAAAAAAAAACAGAGGTTCTGAGGGGTGGGTGTTTTACAGTGTATTTTGTGTTTCCTTCTCCCATGGCCATAAAGGGGCAATGATTCAACATTCTGATGATTTTCTGCCATGGTGACTTGGGAAACTATGGTACCAATATACTGCATTTGCTTAAACCTGCATCAATAACAAAAAAACCTATGCAACAATGCTAAATCTGGTTTCTAGGGAAAGTCAAGGCAGAATATCAGTCTATAGAAAGTGACCCTTCGCATATTCAGAAGTTCTGAATGATAATGCTTCATAAGAGCAATAAAAACAGCCCATAGCAAAAGCTTAAAAAAAACACATTCACAGATCACAGAAAAGTTATAAAAAAAACACATTGCAGAGAAACATACATTTGCACAGTGTAAGGCCAAAGCACAGAAGACAGCAAACATCTTAAAGTTGTTTTCATCTGTTTTGGAGAAGGCACTTCCACTTAGTTTGTTCACCATTTGTACAACTCCAATAATACTCCCACGGATTACAATAGGCATGCACAAGATGTTTCTCGTTGTGTAACCTGTGTAAACATCTACTTCTCTGCAACGAGACACAAATTGTAGTTGTGTTACAAAAAAGCAAGGTTAATGATATATGCATTATATTTGTTTTACAAAGGTTTGCTGCAATTGAATAATGCAGAAATTATCTAGTAATCTACAAATAACATATATTGCCAAGTTAATATATTGTAATAACAAATTTTACATAATACTTCCTTATTACCTATTAAAGCGTGGATCTGCATAGGCATCAGGAATATTAAGGACTTCACCTGTTCTTGCAACCTGTCCTGCAATACCCTTCTCAATGGAGAACCTAGACACAAAAAAATTAAATATTTAAATGTGAGCTTTCTTCAGTATGAATCAATTCATTTGCAATGAGCCATTCTAAGAAGATTATGAATTCGTTGGTGGACACCCCAGCCCATTTGCCCCCATATACATTAGCAATATTGTATATTGGTGCCCATACTGCATTTAAGTTTGTGTGTATTATTCATAAGATTATGGATCAAATAACACCAAAAAGAACAAAAATGAGCAAAGCCTCATAAGCTAAAACAAAAAATTTCAATACTTCTTATGTACTGGTATGGGATCAGTTATCCGGAAACCCATTTCCCAAGAAAGCTGTGAATTATGGGAAGGCCATCTTCCATAAACGCCAATTTTATAAAATTCAAACTTTTAATAGTTATTTCCTTTTTCTCTGTAATAACTATGATATATTTTAAATATTTAAAATTATTTATTTAGTAGACCTAAGGTATGGAGATCCATATTATGAAGAGACCCCTTATCCAGAAAACCCCCGTCTTGTAATAGAAACACTGGATCTGCAACCTGAAATGTTCTTGACCTGGGGTCTTCCAGATAAGGGCCTTTATGTAATGCTGACCACCATTACTTAAGACTACTAAAAAACTGTTGCAAATTTAAAACAGAAGATTCATCAATTCGGGAAGGAGAACCGATAGATAATCACAACAATTACCAATGACATGTTTGGGTATTTTTTTCTCTCTATACAAATAATAGGAATTAGAGAATCTTTTTTTGGTACTTAATAGCACTTAAATGGGCTCTTAAGTAAAATACCTACAATACAGGATTGGTTTTGGGATTCAGACGAATCTTTCATGAAGGATTCGCCCAAATTAAAAAATAGTGGATTCGGTGCATCACTAAGAATCTGTCATATTAAAAGTTCTGAGGATCAATAAAGACAAAAACAAAGAAATCATAAAAAATGCTACAAAGCTCCAGATTGTCACAGAATCCAATCTTGAGCAGATATTATCTGAAATAATATAGCCGCTAATGAGAAAAGGATGTTATGTCCAGAGCTGTTTGAAATACAGTACATACTCATCTATTATATCCTTCACCCTTGTATACTGTACATAAAGTTTTGTACTTATATAGTGTAATCTCTTTTCTCTTCTCTAATAGGGCATAGCTATTTATTAATGGCATTAGATTTAAGTGATGCATGCTTTACTAACTACAGCTGCTGCCTGTTATAAAATAAAAAAAAGGTTATTTATTAAATATATTTTGTTTCTCACCTAATTTCTTTGGTCTTCTTAAAAACAGGCTTTCCCTCGTCCTCTTCCCCAATATCAAAAAGATCTGAATACAACTCTTTGTTCTTTTGATCAACCTGGAAGAGTGCACAACGATCGGCATTCACCAGGTTCTTTGCATATATCTGTAGGAAAGACTCATGGTTGTAAGAAAGGATTGAGCATTACACATTGTATCCTACTTTTCTAGAATGCAGAAAGAGCTACATATGATTAATATTAAACTTTAAGCTACCATAACCTTTTCATCCCCATGGATTTTTGACAGAAATTTAAAAATTCTTTGCACTTCACACAGAAAAATTAAATACATAAAACATTTAAAAGATATCTGCACAAGGTAGCATTTACTGCTCATCTGAAATAAAACATCTGGTTGCTATGGATAACAAGATGTGGTGCAAACGTTGAGACTTATTGCATTACCCCTCATATATGTATACCAAAGTCACACTGCAGGTTTCACTACACGTATATAAGGGCCTAGCCCGAAACATGTAGTGTGACTTTGTATATAAACCTCCCCAATAAAAGGATTTTTTGCAGTCTCAGACTATTGCCGTGGATTTGTCCTGCACTTCAACCTTCTTTGAGCACCATCACATTTTCCTAAAACAAACAGCAGCTTTTACCCGGCGGCCATTTTCAGTAACATTGAAATGTGCAAACAGGACATGTATGCTGTAAAGTTCATGCAATGCAGGTTTACACAGACACAACATACTTTGATAAAAAGTTCTGCTGGGGTTGAGCACTGTAATTCTGAGCTCAGGAGAGGTGTTTAGGAGAAACAAATAGGATCAGACAGCTAGAGCAGAGTTTCTAAGGGAAACAGTAATGCTATCTCTTCATTGGCTGCATGCTCATAATTCAACAGCCAAAGCAAATTCCTGAGGGAGGGGGCAGAGTGGATTAGAGGAGTAGAAGGATTTCTAAGCGATTAAGGGGATGCTGCAGCTTTACGGTTAACCTTTTAACAACCAGAGTGGCAGTATCTGAAGATTTCAAAGAGGCTGTTTACTGATTTTTGTAGGAGGGGGCTTACATGTCCTTGAAAGTGGATTCTCTGCTCCCTTTTGGCTGTAAGGATTTCCTGCTTATTTTTGACCAGGGTGACTGAGGTAGGTCTGCTTTCGCACAAGGAACTGCCAGGAGAGGCATACAGTGTGATCTTTCAGGACAATTATATCAATGTGAAGTTAGGTTATAGTGATAGTTCCTTTATGTGCAATATTAATATAGAATAAATTAAAAGCTTTTATAAACCAATTTGTAATTTGTATTGAATAGGTTTACAAAGGCATTAGATATATAGTAGGAGTGTATGTCCTTCAAAACAATATGCTTATATTGGGGGTGTGGACCCTTTATAAGTAGTGATGGGTGTATTTCTCCCATTTCGCTTCGCCGGCTGTGAAATGCAGAAATCCGCCGCGAATTCGCCCCCTGGCAAATAAATGCGCCCATCGCTATTTATAAGCCCAAGTAACAATTAATGTTTAGTTATTTAAAGAGACAGAGGCTATAGTGTAACTATTACTAATACAGTTTGAATATTGCTCACAGTCAAAGATCTGGAGCAGCAATGCTGTACAGGTGTAAGGGGTGGCACCCTAGAGACACAGTTGCAAGTGGCTTCTAAGCTGCTAAAGCACTATTTCACATAGGTACAAACCATCTACAAGGCACTACTTACTGAAGGATGTACAGTGATCCTACAGTTAGGCCCATAAATCTTTGGACAGAGACAACTTTTTTTTTCTAATTTTGGTTCTGTACATTACCACAATGAATTTTAAATAAAACAACTCTGATGCAATTGAACTGCAGACTTTCAGCTTTAATTCAGTGGGTTGAACAAATAGATTGCATGAAAATGTGAGGAACTACACAGGACCTAAACAGGACTTTCTATTACATTTCAGACACAAGCACACCTCTTCTACACAGAAACATCTCTAACTTACACGGTCCATGCCTTTGCTTGGAAAGTTTAAAGGGATCCTGTCATCGGAAAACATGTTTTTTTTCAAAACGCATCAGTTAATAGTGCTACTCCAGCAGAATTCTACACTGAAATCCATTTCTCAAAAGAGCAAACATTTTTTTATATTCAATTTTAAAATCTGACATGGGGCTAGACATTTTGTCAATTTCCCAGCTGCCCCTGGTCATGTGACTTGTGCCTGCCTACCTTCCCATTGTTCTTTTGGCTGCTGGGTGGGAAAAGGGAGGGGGGTGATATCACTCCAACTTGCAATACAGCAGTAAAGAGTGATTGAAGTTTATCAGAGCACAAGTCACATGACTTGGGGCAGCTGGGAAATGGACAATATGTCTAGCCCCATGTCAGATTTCAAAATTGAATATAAAAAAAATCTGTTTGCTCTTTTGAGCAATGGATTTCAGTGCAGAATTCTGCTGGAGCAGCACTATCCCTTTAAGATATAATTGCAGTCTTACTCTACAGGCTTAAAGTGGACCCGTCACCCAGACATAAAAAAAACAGTTTCATAAAAGTCTTTTTCAAATTAAACATGAAATCCAAATTTTTTTTATTGAAGCGTTCATAGCTGTTGTAAACTCATTTAAAAAGCTCAGCTGTCAATCAAATATTGTCTGCCCCTCCTCTATGCCTTAGGCATAGAGGCGGGGAGACAATTACTTTCACTTTCCCAGACTGATGGAAACAAGATTCAAATAATTTATACAGTGTAATTAAAGTTCACTTTGCTTCAGTAACATGATGAAATAGGATTTGGAATAATTATTTTGGTGACAGGTCCCCTTTAAAAAGAATTCCTCAAAAACAAAGTTTCAAGCAGATTTATGGTTCTGATATTGCATCAACTTACACATGCTCATGCTGTTTACATGTTAGTATGCCCCCCCCAAAAGAGCAACTGTAAATGTAATATTAAAAAAAAATTATATATATATATATATTTTTTTTTTTGTTTTTTTTTTCCCTACACCAAAGAAAATTCAAAGTTCTGTAGCGAAAGAAAAATCTTACCATTATATGTTCAAGTAATGTATCTATTGCAACTATGTTGTCAAAGTATGTTCTGTGGGGGGAAAACATAGAAGTGTATATAAAAGTGAACTAAAATTAGAAACATTAATACATGTATAAAACATACAAAAGATCCAGTACTTTTGACAATCTTTATTGGCAGAGGATCATAACATGCATACTACAAGCTCCCCTCTAGAATTCTGGCAATTTGATATGCTGTCTATATAAATCTTTAGCCAAGAGAAATCAATACAGTGGAAGCCTAGTTTTATGCCCCCAGATTTTACATTAACCCAGAATTTACAATGTTTTGTCACGGCTCCATGCACACAAACTGCATTAATTTTTTTACCCAGATTTGACATTTCCTGGAATCTATGACGTTTTGAAACCGTCCCTTGAGAAATGTAAAATTGGGGTTGTATGTAATTACATTCGTGCCCATTAGCTTCTTTCGTTTTTGATATACAATTACAATACAAAAGTCTGTGACTTACTTTGATACATCAAGCAGAAAGTCATTTAGCTCAGTCTGTTTAGCCAAGCCTCTACATACCTAAAATTAAATAAAATGCACCATTGTATGAGACAAAAACAGTTTAAAAAGTGTCTGTGCATAATAATTAGTGATTTATCCATAAATAACATGGATAACACATGTAGATTGCTTAAGGACTTACTTGTACTTGATGTATTGCTACTGAAGCCCAGGCAAGGTTTGCTGTTGCCACCTAAATAAAACAAAAATATCTAGGTATAATTCATTTGTGATTATTGTATAGCATTTTCTTGGTCAGAAAAGAAAAAACATGACATTTTTGCATAGGAAATACTGATTAAAAGGCTATAATAGAATACTATAGCTATATAGGCAGCAACGCTTTTTAGCACAATGCTATTTGCAAGTATCTTGTTTTATACTGTGGTAAGTTAAATAAACCAAAACACCTACTCTCTCTATAGATCCATCACACATAACATAATTTTTTTTTTCTAATATAATTCTTTTGCATAGCTACACAACAGCAACAATACACATTCCATTTCTAAGGCTGATTTAATATAGGATGGATGAACAAGGCCCTAGACCTGCAGGTGCCACATGGAAGAATTGATACTCAGAGCTGCCTAATGGAAAGCCAACTAAGATGATTTTTATTCTGCAACCTAAATTTGGGTTCTTCACAAAAGTTTAATCACACATTTTCTTGCTTAAAAAAAAAAAAAGTTTTCACCATTTCAGAATTAAAGACATTTAACATTTTTCCTGTTTTCTGTTCTGACTTGACAGCGGTTCGTTAGGATATTCTGATGACCACCAGCACTACGGTTTAGGAAGAATTTTCTATTCTACTGCCCAAAACAGACAGTGACAGTGGCAGTTTTTATACTTTTGGCTGTGGAGCATGAGCCAAAATTTCCTCCAAAGCAGCACAGTTGGTGGCTGTCATCGTTAAGAACAGCTAAGGGAGAAACAGGCCAAACTTTAGCCTTTGTGTCTTAATCTGTGCAAATTTTGTAAAGCAACTAAATTGGTCATATGTTTAGTTTTGTGTGGAGAACAATTTGTGTTTTTTTTACTTTACAACTGCTTCAAGAATGCATGTAAAACAGTTTGTTGTTGTCGTCATGATGTGGTGGGATGCTACTGGGTGATCTGGTTGAGCAAGGAAATTATAATCTGCTGTATATTTGTTTATTGCAAAAAATATTTTTGTTTACCTGTTGGTGACAAAGATGAAAAGATTCTCTCCCCCAATGTCGATGAAGTTCTAAGATTCCAATCAGATCACCAATCGCAGTAACAATCGGTAAACAAAGAACAGACTGGATACGTGTCCCTGAGTCCAGCCCAGTACCTTTGGGAAACCTTTCATCCTAAAATATAAATGAAGCATGAAAAAATGAGCAGATGAGCAAATTAAAATTCTTGTTTCAGATGCTGAAGGCCACTCCAAGTATCACAGTGCCAACAGAAATTCTATTACTTGACCAATGTTTATTCTCTGCAGACATTAATCAAAGTTTTTCTTAAAAAACAGAAACACTATCCTTGCACATACAGTATGTCCATGGCCATATTAAACAGCTTTGGCTTTAATTGTAATAAAGGCTTAAGCAACTGCTTCAGAGAATGCCACTGGAAGTAAAAAGCCAGAACACAGGGTATCCTAGATTGTAGTATAATTTTTTTTTATGTAGGTAGGACTGAAGCCACTGAGCACACTTTGAAAAGCCAATAGCTTTTCCTGCTAGTCAAATTTAGAAAAATCTTAAATCCATTAAACATTATTGGTGCCCAATAAAATAGATACAAAGCCCAAGTTTATGATACTGTAGAGATACAGAGAAACATGTTTCATAGACAAATATAACTAAGGGATGCAATAAATATGTTATCAATGAGTGTTACATAAATCCAGCATACCATTTAAGTGCTATACCATTATAGCTCTGCTAATTCAAACAATTCCAGGCAATCTGGATACAGTTTGATGGAGCCCATAGTGGGAAAACAGGAAATTGTTTCTTACTCACCGTAATTTCTGTTTCCTGGTCACTATCCATGGCAGCATTCACCTAATGGGTTAATCCTCCCACCGGGCAGACGGACAGGATCCTCCCCCAAGCAATTAAAATCAACCTCTACTCACGGTCTTCGTTATACAGCTTGTCACCTGGTTGGGAATTCCCTGGTGAATGCTGCCATGGATAGTGACCAGGAAACAGAAATTACGGTGAGTAAGAAACAATTTCCTGTTTTCCTTGTCACCCATGGTCAGCATTCACCTAATGGGAACTACCAAAGCCTAAAGGGAGGGAACTTACGACAAAATGCAGATAATTCAAATACTTTTATTCAGTAACATGAACTATAGACTGCAAGACCTTCCTCCCAAATCTCGCATCCTGGGAGGCAAGGACATCCAATTTATAATGCTTAAAAATGTATTGCCGGAAGACCATCTAGCCGTCCTGCAGATAGCTTCTGTCGATGCTTTGGCTTCCATCGCCCAGGAACTCGCCAATGCTCGGGTGGAATGTGCCTTCAACCCCTGGGGCACCTTCCTGCCTGCCAAGATGAATGCTTTTGCAATAGCTGCTACAATCCAGGAACTCACTGATTTCTTAGAAGGAGCTTTCCCTTTTCTGAATCCGCATGGAATAACAAACAAATGCTCAGATTTTCTCCATGTCTTAGTTCTCTGTAAGTAAATAGTGAGAGCTCTGACCAAGTCAAGCATATGCCACTGTTTCTCTTTCTCCGACCTTGGTGATGGCCAAAAAAAGGGAAGAGACAATTCCAAGTCCATATGGAACTTTGATACAACTTTTGGTAGAAACTTGAAAGCGGGCTTCAGCTCTACTTTATCTTTGAAGAAAACTGTAAATGGCTCCACAGAAGATAGTGCAGTTAGCTCACTCACTCTACATGCTGACGTTACTGCAACCAACAGAACTACTTTCAGCGTTAGATTCCACAATGAACTCTCCTCTAGTGGCTCAAAAGGTGGCTTGGTTAGCATGTCCAATACAAAAGGTAAATCCCAAGGAGGAGAATATTTCCGAATCTTACGACTAATTCTCATGAGGGCATTGAAAAAAAGCTGGACCAACGTATCTCCTGACCAGGACACTCCCGTTAGTGCTGAAATAGCTGAAACTTGTACCCTGAGAGTACTCATCTGTAAACCTCTCTCATAACCAGAGAAAAGGAGAAAACCTATAACCATAGAGGCTGTAGGAGAACACGGGTCCTGACCTGCTGCTGTTGTAGATTGTACAAACTTCTCCCAGATCTTATAGTATTGGAATGATGTAGATAATTTCCTTGACTTTAGCAGGAACTCTACTACTTTGTCTTTCAAGTTTAGACCTCTCAACCTTCTCCTCTCAACCTCCAGGCCATCAAAGGTTGTTTTCCATCTGGAGCTGGAACATTCCTTGCGACAGCCAACCTGGAAACTTCAGAATCTTTATGGGTTCCCCCAAGGTTAACCTGTAAAGAAGTGGAAACCATGGTCTTCTTGGCCAAAACGGAACCACCACTATTGCCTCTGCTCTCTCTCGTTCTATTTTTTTCAGAACTTTCCAAATGAGAGGAATTGATGGGAACACATAGATGAAATCTTTCGACCAATCTTGCCTTAGACCGTCTGTGGCTACCGCATCTTCGCATGGGTGTCTGGAAAAAATCTGTGACATTTCCAGTTTTCGGCAGACCCCATGACGTCTATATCTGGAACGCCCCAAGTATCCACTATGTTTTAAAAAATATCTCTGTGTAGACTCCACTCTCTGGGGTCTATAACACTTCGACTCAGAAAATCTGCTTTCTTGTTTTCTACACCAGGTAGATGTACAGCTGATAGATCTATCAGCCATTGTTCTGCCCACTGAAAAATAGGCTCTGTTTCTTCCTGCAATTTCATACTTCTTGTGCCTCCTTGCTTTTGTAGGTAGGCCACTGCCATGGTATTGTCGGAAAAAATCTTAAAATGTTTTCCCTTCAGATGTTCTGCGAGAGCAAGCAGGGACTTCTTTATTGCCCTCCAAAATATTTGCAGGAACGTGTTTTTTCTCCCAAGAACCTTGGACGACTAAATCATCTAGATGGGCACCCCATCCTACACCAGATGCGTCTGTTAAGACTGTCCATTCGGGTTCTTCTAGTTGAGTGCCTTTTCCTAAGTTGTTTTGAACGCACCACCAATTCAACTTTTCCTTTAAAGTCTGCGGCAGTACCAGCTGTTTGTGTAAATTCTTTTGAGGATTTCTTATCTTTCTCAACAAGAAATTTTGTAACGGCCTTGAATGCCACCTCGCCCACTTCACCATTTTGATGGTTGAGGACATTAGACCAAGAATTCTTAAACAGTGACGTACTGAAACCACCTTCTGACTTCTGAATTCCTCTACTGCCTGAGCCAAACTTTGTTATTTTTCTATAGTGAGACTTGCTAAATTTTTCTCTGTTTGGAATTCCGCCCCCAGGAAAATCAGTGATCTTGTTGGACGAAGATTGCTTTTTTCCGTTTACAATCCAGCCATGCAGATCTAAGAACTCTAAAACTCTTTTTGTGTGAGCTTCTGCTTCCACCTTTGTTCATGCCGTCACTAACATATCGTCGAGATAATGAAACACCGATATCCCCTCTTTTCTTAGTTCTGCTAACAGAGTGACCAGGACTTTTGTGAACACTCTCGGGGACTGTGACAGGCCAAAAGGAAGACATTTGAACTGGACGTGAACATTTTCTACCAGAGTCTTAAAAATCTTCTGTGCTCTTTGCAAACTGGAACGTGAAAGTATGCATCTTTTAAATCTATGTTCGTAAGCCAGTCTCCTACTGTGGCCACTTGAACAATTGATGCCAATGATTCCATCTTGAATTTTCTTTTTTGTAGGTAGTTGTTTAAGCTCCTCATATCCAGAACTGGTCTCATAGCTCCTGAAGCCTTTCTTACTAGGAATAGCCTTGAGTAAAATCCTCTCTCTCTCTCTCTCTTTCGTGATGAGGAACTGGCTCTATTGCCTCTGAGACGAACAATTGATCCATATACTCCTGGACCATGACTCCAATCTCTTCTGTTTTTCTGAAATTTGAAATTAAAAAATGGTCCCTTCCAGGGCCAGAACTAGGGGTAGGCAGAGTAGGCACGTGCCTAGAGCGCAAAGCCGGAGGGGCGCCAGGCACGCACCTCCTCTGTCGCCTACCCCCAGTCCGGTGCCGTAGTTTTTACGGCTTCTTGCGCAGAAGCGCAAAAGAAGTAAAAACTACCGCTTTTCTTGCGCATGCGCACTTGGGCTAAGCCGGCGTCCGTCGGCTTGCCTTGGGCGCCTGTGCACCGCGGCTTGGCCCTGGTCCCTTCTTGGAACTCTTGAAAACTCCAAACGAAAACCTTTTTTCACTGTGTCGCAGACCCAGCGATCTTGTACACTCCTGGCCCAGATTCGAGCAAACCGAGACAGCCTGCCTCCTATTCTCCTCTGGGCCGAGACATCCTCATTGTTGCTGCGCTGCTGAGGAGGAGGAAGAGAAACCACCAGATCTTTTAGGGTTACCCCTTGTATTCGGATGTCCTGCTCTCCAAGATGCTTGTCTGTTGTATTCTCTTCCGGGCTTATATTGACTAGAAGACTTAAACGACTTATCCTTCTCCCTTGAAAAAGAAGTGTCATATCTTCCTCTCTTTATTCTTCTCTCTTGAGGAAGAAACACACTCTTCCCCCCTGAGACTTTTTCAATTATTGTGTCCAATCTCTCTCCAAAAAGCATCTCACCTTCAAAGGGAAGTTGACACAAATTTGTTTTTGAGGCTGTATCTGCTGCCCAGGGTTTTAACCAAAGAGCTCGCCTCGCCGCCACTGAAAGTGCCATAGACCTTGCTGTAAAATGCACCAAATCTATAGATGCTTCAGACATAAAGTCTACTGCCATTTTACAGTCGGACAACATCTCCAGCAATTTTGGCCTTTTCACATTCGAAGAAACTGCTTCTTCAATTTCAGAAAGCCACACTTTAAGTGCTCTGGAAACAGACGTGAGTGCTACTGCCGGTCTGCAAGCTGCTCCTGCTGCACCAAAAAGATTTTTTAAGGTTAAAATCAATCTTTTTTATCCATGGGCTCTCTGAAAACTGCTGCATCATCTACTGGCAGTGTGGTTTTCTTTGCCAGTCTCACGACTGCAGCGTCCACCTTAGGAGGTGTATCCCAACACTTTGAGTCATTTTCCTCAAGAGGATATTTCTTTAGAAATTTTCCTGCTGTCTGGGGTCTCTTTTCTGTTTTCTTCCACTCAGATGCAATTATTTCTTTAATGGAACCATGCACCGGAAAACACATAGACCTCTTCTTTAAAGATGGAAACAACTTATCAGCTGATGACAACTTAGAAGGTTCAACGGGAAAAGCCAGTGTCTGCCTTACTGCTTTTATCAGTGGCTCTATCACTGCCAGATCGAAATTAGACTCCTCCTCGATCTCAATCTCCCCTTCATCAGAACCAAATAGAGAATGCCCCTCTGATGTTTCTGACAATTCTCCTTCTGAGACCTCAGACACTGAGTCTGTTTGCCTAGAATAAGCATGCCTTGGTCTTTTCTTAGAAGTTGCTGCCTCTTGGAAACCTTGAACCACTGCCTGCTTGATGACTGCCGCCAAAGATTCTGCAAAGGCCTGGTTTCCTTGAGAAGAAAATGATGTTCCTGGCTCCTCTTGTACTTGTACCACTGGGGTCACCTTCTCAGGGGTTTTATCTTTCTTCTCTGAGGCAGGAAGGCTGTGCAAAATAATACAAATGCCTATTAGCCAAAACACACTCTCTCTCTCTCCAACATTGTCTTTTAGGAGTAAATCTCACCTTTTCCCTTTGGGGTGAGGTGCTTTTCCCGACATTCCTGGATCCATACACGTGGCGCTTCAGTCGCTGTGCTTCCCAGAAAATGTCATCCACAGGAAGTGCCCACTGACTAATAAACATGCAGGACCTACCCTGTATAGATGCATAATCCAAAAGCCAGCACTGCACATATGTAGAAAACGCAGATTCCAGGCAAAAAACGCCACCAGGTGCTTTAAAAATCAGTTGCGCCAATTTGCCCTTAACCAAAATGGCGGATGTGCGCCAAAACCCTTGTGTGCATGCGCTGCCAGTCCTCTGACGTCTCTGCATTTTTGCGCGACGAATTTTCACTGCACCTAACTGCCGACCTAACCAGCCATGCGGGAGGTATGGCTTGGCCTGAACTGCCTTATGCAGAACTCCCTGGCCTTCCCTAGCTAACCCCCTCATGGGGGAGCGAATGGGACTTCCAGCTCTTCCTGCAGGGAAGGAAATGAAGAGAGAGGGAGAGAGAAACACCTGTCCCTGCTGCTGGGAACTGCTGCTGCACACATCCATCAGCCCTGACAGGATGAAAATAAGACAGTGAGTAGAGGTGGGCTGATGATTTTAATTGCTTGGGGGAGGATCCTGTCCGTCGGCCTGGTGGGAGGATTAATCCATTAGGTGAATGCTGACCATGGGTGACAAGGAAATAATGCAATAAAAATTAAATAAAACCCATGCATATAAATAAACCTTAATTTGAGTAGTGAATATGTACATTTCAAGCTCCAGACCGGATGTGTGAAGTGGCAGTAATTCTCTAGTTTTAAAATTTTAAACATGTATCTGGTTGTTAGGCCTTACTTTTCATAGCTACCAGGTAGTTGTTTGGGGGGAAAAATAATTACAATTAAATAGAACAGGGTTCCAACACAAAGCAATTTGATTAAAAAAAAAAAAAAGAAACAAAGAAGATATTAAAAATACTACCGTATATATTATAAGTAAAACCTTCCTTACAGGTATTACCATAATTCCCAAAGGAAAGTTTATTATGGTATTTATCAATGCATTGTTTTAAAGGTGCAGGTTAACACATTATATTGCTTGGGCATAAGGGGAGAAAGATGTGTGTTCCCACGAGAAAAGCTTTCAGAATACATTTTAAATAAGAAAGTAATAATGCTGTAATGTTCTACTGAAAGGCTCATCTAAAGCTCTACAATAAACACGTAAAACCAATAATGTTTGGATTTGATTTGTTTTTTCCCCAGTTTGTTTTGGGTCCAAAATTTGGTCAGGGTATGGGTGCCCAGAAATAGCTTCCAGGTCTGAAGAAATATTGTATTATCCATTGTTCCAAGATATTCAGGACTGCATAGTACACACTGAAGCCATTCAAGTTGGGCTTCTAATTAGTATCAATGAGAACAAATAGCAACTATCTATAAATCTCAACAAGTCACTGATCCAGCCGACCCTGGAAGCCAGCTCCACGGGTTGGGATACATTGCCTTAAAGCATAACTTCTGACTCCTATCAAATAAAAAAAAAAATTCTAAATGGAAGCAACAGAGACACCAAATTAATGCTTCTTCACAAAATGTTGCTTAATTTGGCTCTTGGTTTAAAGTATCAAATTACTATGTGTATCAGAGAAATATCAAACTAAAGAATCATATACAGGGCGAGAACTACAGGTAAGCCTAGGGTATAATCCTAAACAAATTTTGGAACTCCAAGGGGGCCATGAAGTGCGGGAAAAAAAAAACAGAACGGGAAGATAAGAACAGATTCACAAGGCCTTCTGTCTTTTAAATGTTTTAGGAGGTCCTGAATGCGATTCTAGATACAATTTTAGTATATCTATACTAATGTTTATACCAGTATTTCAGAGCGTTTTCAGACTTTCTCCTTTTACCCCAACGAGACATTCCAAATCATTTTTGAAAGCAGCAATGCCATTTACCCCCAGAATATCTTCTACTAACACAGTGTTTCTGGATTTGGCTACATGTGCAGATACTGTGGTGCCATATTCAACAGGTCCAACAGAAGTAAGCTGGGTTTGTCCATCTTTTGTTCCAGTTGGGGTGAACAAACACAAGCTCTAAAATGAAATAGAAAGGCAAAGCTTAGTTACTAATGCTAGCAGACATGTTTTTCAACTTAATGTCTAGTGCTGATCAATAAAATGTTGTACATATAGCTTATAAGGACATTATGTTGTCAAGAAATAATTTAAATATGTAGCTGGATGAGAAGATGAGAGGTAAAAACAAACAAAACAAAATATATAAGTCTGGAAGGATCCAGAATTTTTTTTAAGGGAATATACCATATACCCTACATTTACCCAGTTCTAGCTATCAAATATTAAAGAACTATATTGATGACAATTTTCAGGAGGAAGCACCTTGCTACCCTCACAATCTCCTCCATTATTTATGGAAAGTAGAATTTACTCTGCACTGGTATCTTATGATTAGTGATGGGTGAATTTATTCGCCAGGCAAGGATTCACTGTGCATAAAAATTGTTGCGCATCAAAATTATTCAGACGCCCGTTGACTAATGCAAGAGTCGCGTGTATAAAAATAATTTTGTCACCCATTGACTTCAATGTATTTCGCAAATTTTCAACGTTTCACTAATTTTTTTGGCGAAACGGGACAGATTCACCCATCTCTACTTATGATAGCTCATAACAATGCCTAGGAGGTAGAATAGCACAATGTAAACTGGTAGTAGATTCATGTTTTGATGAAAAGAAACAGACCACAAATCCCTGGGATTTGCAGCATGTTAATTTATAAATAATGTGAACTACTTATAACACGAGTCACATGAAATGACTCCACACATTTTAAAGGTTTAGGCTAATCATAGATAGATAGATAGAGATAGAGATAGATAGATAGATAGATAGATAGATAGATAGATAGATACAGTGCTACGCAATATGTTGGCGCTATATAAATACATGTTAATAATAGTCGTGTTCCAAGGAATGACGCACTCCAGGACTTCATAATGAGATCAAGCGAAGTGAAGTTTATTTGTGAACGCTTCAGTCCAGTCTGGACCTTTCTCAAGACATAACAAACAGAACATACCACCCCGTGTTTAAAGGCAAAAATTTTTCTTCACTTCGCTTGATCTCATTATGAAGTCCTGGAGTGCGTCATTCCTTGGAACACGACTATCTGCAGAGTTTTACAGCACCCAGGCAGTAAAACTCTGCTGGATTGGAGTGCACCACAGCCCGAATTATTATTTTTATATATATATATATATATATATATATATATATATATATATATATATATATATATATATATATATATATATATATATATATATATATATATATATATATATATATATATATATTCTTATTTTCTTACTTACTTATTTTCTTACTTACTTATTTTCTTACTTACTTATTTTCTTACTTACTTATTTTCTTACTTACTTACATACATACATACATACATACATACATACATACATACATACATATATACACACCCACAGGGGGCCATGGAGGTATAGGGGCCCCATGAGGCACTAATTCATGTACAATTTCAATAGACATTGGTAAAACATGGCAATATATATTTATTGTGCAAGTAAGATCCGCACTCACAGGACTTATGAAAATTATAGAAAATTTATTGTAAGAGTAACGTTTCTGCCTCCTCCGAGGCCTTTTTCAAAGTATGTATATATATATATATATATATATATATATATATATATATATATATATATATATATATATATATATATATATATATATATATATATATATATATATATATATATATATATATATATATATATATATATATATATATATAATCCAAAAAATGAAGGAAGCACTCACGGCAGATTTTTCTTAGAAAAACTTTTTACTGGATCATGCAAACATCAACGCGTTTCGGTACCTCAAGGGACCGTCATCAGGATGTGAAAAGTGGCAAATACTGAAAATACTTAAATACCCCCCACCCAGGAACCTCCCCCTGCAGCGTGCATGATTAATGTGATTAACATCAGGTGTATAAAGTGCATCTCTTAACACTCACATATAGGTATATGCTTCATAGATAAGTGTTGAAACAATATATAAGTGAAAAAGCATGTGTACTGTAATACTGGCATATTGGATGTGTTTAATATCCTATAAATAAATATATTTTAAATCAATCCATAAATATTATAAATAACAGTGTTAAAACAGTAAAAACTCCTGCAAGTTTTTACTTGCAGAAGATGGGCACTGCAATGGGCTCCAATGTGGCCCCCTCATATGCCAATCTATTTATGGACCAATTTGAGAAAAAATTTATTTATCCAGAGTATGCAGATCGCTTACTGTTCTATTGCAGGTATATCGATGATATTTTTTTGATTTGGCATGGGGACCACACTGGAGTCTGTTCTTTTGCCCAGGCGCTCAATGATTTGCCCACAACGGTTAAGTTCACACTAACGGTTCATGAGCAATGTTTTGATTTTTTGGACATCAGAATATTTCGAGTTGAGGACAAACTTGGCACAACACTTTTCCGTAAAGAAACTGATCGCAATACAATATTGCATGCCCATAGTTTCCACCCTCCTGCTCTATTAAAGTCTATACCATACTCCCAATTTTTGAGGGTTTATCGAAATAATTCTAATATTGAAACCGCTCATGAACAGGCAAATGAGATGGTCAAGAGATTTATTCAGAGAGGTTACAAGTATACCCATTTACAACAAGAATTGGAAAGAGCACGTAGAACAATTAGTGGGAACATATCGCAACCTTTGAGACAATCTAAGAACGGATTGGTGTTTGTTTCTGATTATACCCCTAAAAGTAAAACAATTAATAATATTATTAAACATAATTGGCAAATTGTACAGATGGATTCGAATGTGCCCTTTGCAGAAACACCCCCTCCGATATGTGCATCTCGAAAGGGTAAATCCCTTCGAGATCTACTGATGGTAACTGATTGGTTTGATACCAATAAAAACAGAAATAGATGGTTACCAGACCCAAAACCTGGATGCTATCGCTGTAGTGGGTGCTGCACTTGCGGATTCCTCTTAACTGGACAAACCTTTCCTCATCCTTTCACGGGCACAAGATTTCGGATCAAACACAGGCTTACATGCATTTCAGATTATGTTGTGTATTTTATCACATGCCCGTGTGGACTGTATTACGTAGGCAAATGTGTAACCTCCTTCAGATTGAGAATGAACAACCATCGGTTTGCAATAAGGAATGCTCTGACCACGGGGAAGGCTGATACACCACTAGCCAGACATTGTTTACACAAAAAACATGGATTGCCTACTTTGAAATGCATGTTAATTGATCATATCCCCGTCCCTAGAAGGGGAGGGGATAGAGATAAATTACTGTTGCAGTATGAGGCGAGGTGGATCCACAGACTGAACACGGTGGCACCACACGGACTCAATGAGATGCATTCACTGGCATGTTTCATTTGAATGACATACAGGAACTGGGACAATGTTGCCCACATAATAGCTGAGAAGGAAGTATATACAGATTAAAGGGATTAACAAGTATTTTTTCAGGTTAATAACTATTAGTTACGGGACACCGATCATTAGATGCTCCATATGTTGTATAGGGACATTTGACATGCATCTATATGTGTATGTATATATATATACAGGCTTGTATATGTATATATACGTGTGTATACAATGAGCGGAGGGTTCAAATCTATTAAAGGAGTTGTCTATGAAATATTTTGTAAATTATAAGAAAAAGAAATCATTTTTCCCCAATTTTTATTACTAATGTTTGAACTATAACTCTCCCATCCCTCCCACTTTGGTGAGCTTGTTACATCTCAGCTGCCATAAGGTGTGAGGAGGAGTTTAAAATCCTCTATGTGCTCATTTAAAAAATATATGTCAGTTATTTACTATCTATTTGAGTATTATTCAGCACTAATTAAAAGGTTATTCAGTTTCCTATATAAGTGAAGCTGAGTGAGATGTGGTGTCCCTTAACGATTTTAGCTAAGATTGTCTTAGTTATGTTTTTAATATAAAATAAATTATATGTGATATTATAGTTCACTGTCTATTAACACATTTCTTTATATATCACGTTGTCACTTCTATGTTGGTTTTAACCATTGGAGAGTAGTTGGGTGGATATACAGAAAAATCCCTTTCGAATATGCTGAAGGGAGTTTTTACTGTTTTAACACTGTTATTTATAATATTTATGGATTGATTTAAAATATATTTATTTATAGGATATTAAACACATCCAATATGCCAGTATTACAGTACACATGCTTTTTCACTTATATATTGTTTCAACACTTATCTATGAAGCATATACCTATATGTGAGTGTTAAGAGATGCACTTTATACACCTGATGTTAATCACATTAATCATGCACGCTGCAGGGGGAGGTTCCTGGGTGGGGGGTATTTAAGTATTTTCAGTATTTGCCACTTTTCACATCCTGATGACGGTCCCTTGAGGTACCGAAACGCGTTGATGTTTGCATGATCCAGTAAAAAGTTTTTCTAAGAAAAATCTGCCGTGAGTGCTTCCTTCATTTTTTGGATTGTATGCTTTACCTGGCTAGCACCCGGCCCCAGTGACTATTGGTGAAGGTGAGTGCCGGCTTCACATGCTGTTATATATATATATATATATATATATATATATATATATATATATATATATATATATATATATATATATATATATATATATATATATATATATATATATATATTAATATGTAACTTGTCCCCCCCCATGTGTATGTTTATATATTTTAAGATACAGTGCTGCTTATCCTTACATCCTTTTATAAGTTAAGTTATAAATACATACATGGCTTCTGAACTGACATACAAGCATCAGGAACTCTGTAGTAAAAATTTTTTTTGTCAAATTAATTCTGTATCAATGTATTTGATTAGGTCAAGCAGTAAACAGGTTTTCCTCCTATCTCCTTTAAGGGGCCTATTTATTATAGATAATTTTCTGGAAAAATATACAATGTTGAGCATGGTAAGAGTAAGGGTTCACTTACCAAATATGATGGGTGGGGTCCATGTGCTCAAGCCACAGACATTCAGCTTGGGGAGGCAGACACCATGCAAATATTTAAAGAAAGCTGGGACAAACTGGACCGCACTCCATTAATAGATGCAGTTAAAAAAGTATTTATTTAAGCATAAAGATCTCAAAAAAGCCTTATGCATTTCGTGCCTTGTGGGCACTTAGTCATAGGATTGAAATATTTGCCTATTTATTATGCTGTGTAAAACAAAATTTGGGGGAAATCTGGTAACAAGTTGTTTAAAATAAATGGCAAAGTTATCAAGTTGTGCTTTATTTGACACCATGCAAACACCTTATTATCCACCATTATTTTACACTGCTTCAGACCTTTGTAAGCAAGTTCCGGAGAAAGTTGCTTAAAGATAAAATAAGTGTAAACAAAAAAAATGTGCCATTTTACACAGTGATTCCTGGCGATGTGTGCCGATTCAGCCATTTTTTTTACAGCACATAAAAAATCTGCCCCTAAATATCAGCCATTTTTTAACCATCATAATACGGACACCAAAGCGGTCAGATATGGCACAGTAATACAATACAATAACAAGTTCCCACATAAATACAGGCGTGCGATCCATTATCCAGAAACCGGTTATGCAGAAAGGTCAGATTATGAGAAGGCCATCTCCCATAGACTCAATGGAATCAAATCAATCTTTTTTTTTTTACATGTTTTCACTTTTCTCTGTAATAAGAAAACAGTACCTTGTATTTGTACCAAACTATGATATAATTGTTCCTTACTGAAGTCAAACAATTCTGTTGGGTTTAATTAATGTTTACATTTTTTTGTGGTCCCATACCTACACACCTATATTGCTTACAGTTTAAATGGGGTGTTTATCGTCAAACGCTATGGGGCAGATTTATCAGAGCTTGAATGTTTAAGTTTTTTTTTTTTAATTCGAATGAAATTGAATGACGTGAATATTACCAACCTGAGGACTCAAATCTATTTGACTAAACTCAAATCAAGTTTTTTCTCCAAAAAAAAAATTTTTTTAATTGTTCCCAGTGTCCAGGTATGATAAATCTCGAATTCAAATTCGAGTTTGTATTATTCCCAACTCGGATTTGTGGGTTTTGACCAAAAATCCAACTTCAAAATTCAAATTTCCAATTTGAACCTAAATTAATCTGCCCCTTAGTTGGTAATTTTTTTTATATATGTCCCTGCTGAGAAGAATCCCTGAGTTACATTAAAGGCAGCCGTTATAATTGATTATGCATCAACTGTTTATACATTTAAAGAAAATGTACATGAATTTAAATTCCATAGGTTAAGATGTTTTACATACAGTACTATGGGAATTTAAATTAAAATGTGGCATTGGAAAGTGTGAATAACTACCACTAGAGGGCGATAAATTCAAATATGAGAAAAAAACCTATACTGCACATAGAAAAAAAGTTATATTGCAGAAGAACACACGTATAGAATACATGTGCTTCAGAAATGAAGGTATTAGTGGGTAGACATGGACATGCAAATGGTGCACAAAACTTACTAAATAAAACAATGTTTTATAAATAGAAGAATTAAATACAACTATGTAATGGCAAATGTTAATGCACAAGGCAAGACCTGTGAATGTGAATCCGTACTCACACACCCAGGCCTTCTTGTAGTTGATTGCCTGGTGCACAATGCTGGAGGGATCGGCACCCTCCAAAAGCAATGTGCACTTCTGCAATAAACAAGCAAGGGTTGACCCTGCTTGTAACCACCTTGAGTGCCTGTGTATTCACTTATTCAAGGCAAGACCTGTCCATGTCCCTTGCTTCAGCCCTGTTTGAGGTATAAATACAGGTGGTTGACAGGTCTGGAACATACAGAAAAAATATTTCACTATTTCTTGCATTTTATGTATATACATAAGTTTATCAAAGTTATTATAGGGCCTAATATACAGCAATAGTTCTCTGCACCACCACTTCAGAGACATAGTATCTCGGGAGTTTAACGGGAGCAGCAGAGGATCTGGGATCAACTTCATTTGTCCCAGTTTAAGGAACAGTAAAGCCATAAAATTTTTCTCTTCACAGGATTTCTGCAACTGAATAAACTGTTTAGCCTCTGAAGTACCGAATCATGAGATTGGAGTGACAACAGTCCACTCTCCTCATAGGTTATATGAATGTTACTACCTCATAGGTTATATGAATATTACTAACAAAAAAGTGTAAAAAGGTGTATAGAGTGATATTCTGAGACAATTTGTAATTGGTTTTTATTTTTATTATTTAAGGGTTTTGAGTTATTTAGCTTTTTATTCAGCAGCTCTTGAATTTGCATTTTAAGCATTCTACAAATTACACTAGAAACCATGCACTGATGTCAATAAGAGACTGGAATATGAATAGGAGAGGCCTGAATAGAAAGATGAGGAATAAAAAGTAGCAATAACAATACATTTGTAGCGGTTAGAGCATTTATATTTCAGAAGGGGTCAGCAATGCCCATTTGAAAGCTGCACAGAGTCAGAAGAAAAAGGCAAATAACTATATAAAAAAAAAAAGATAATGAAGACCAATTGCAAAGTTGCTTAGAATTGGCCATTCTAGAACATACTAAAAGTTACCTTAAAGGAAAACTATACCCCCAAAATGAATACTTAAAGGAAAACTATACCCCCCAAACAATGTAGGTCTCTATTAAAAGATACTGAGTAAAACAGCTCATGTGTAAAACCCTGCTTCATGTAAATGAACCATTATCACAATAATATACTTTTTTAGTAGTATGTGCCATTGGGTAATCATAAATAGAAAATTGCCATTTTAAAAAATAAGGGCCTCCCCCTGAGATCGTAAGATTCACTGTGCACATATACAAACCACATGTAAGGTCACATGAGCCAATTAACAGACAGAGTTCTGCCTTTTGCTTCCTCACTTCTTCCTGTTACAGTTAGTGTTGTAATATTTCTGGTCAGGTGATCTCTGAGGCAGCACAGATAGAGTCACGAAATGGTGGTTCAAGGCAAGAGATGTAAAAGGGCAATATTTATGTAAATATATATTCCAGTTTGGTAAGATTCTTTAATATGTCATTCAATTTGATATAAACTATCTGTTGCTTAAGTATTCATTTTGGGGGTATAGTTTTCCTTTAAGCAACAGATAGTTTATATCAAATTGAATGACATATTAAAGAATCTTACCAAACTGGAATATATATTTACATAAATATTGCCCTTTTACATCTCTTGCCTTGAACCACCATTTCGTGACTCAATCTGTGCTGCCTCAGAGATCACCTGACCAGAAATACTACAACACTAACTGTAACAGGAAGAAGTGAGGAAGCAAAAGGCAGAACTCTGTCTGTTAATTGGCTCATGTGACCTTACATGTGGTTTGTATGTGTGCACAGTGAATCTTACGATCTCAGGGGGCGGCCCTTATTTTTTAAAATGGCAATTTTCTATTTATGATTACCCAATGGCACATACTACTAAAAGAGTATATTATTATGATAATGGTTCATTTACATGAAGCAGGGTTTTACACATGAGCTGTTTTACTCAGTATCTTTTAATAGAGACCTACATTGTTTGGGGGGTATAGTTTTCCTTTAAAGGTAAACCACCCCTTTAATGGATACATTTGTTATCCCTTCTGAGTAGAATCCCTGAGTTTTATTAAAGGCAGCTGTTAGAATTGATATAATAGTTGCAAATATTCCACAGGTGCTTAGAAATGTATCAACTAAAGTAGCAAATTGTATCAGTTCAGAATGTTCCTGGATCACTGAGCAGCCAAACAGATACTAGAGACATGAACATTAAACTTACATTTTGGGGAAACAGTCAAAAATGAAAAGATGGAAAGCAATTGAAAAAAAGTCTTAGTTTATAGTGAACAATCTGAAAACAAGTTAAATGAATGAAAAAAAAAAAAAAGTGTTTGGAAGGTGATCAACCCTTTTAAAGGAAAACTAGACCCCAAAAATTAATACTCAAGCAACAGTTTACAATATATAAAGTGGCAAATTAAAGAATCTAACCAAACTGGAATATATATTTAAGTATTGCCTCTTTAGATCTTTGTTCATGAGCATTTTGCAATGGCCTATATGATCTCTCAGGGATCACCTGACCAGAAATACAACAGCTCTAACTGTAACAGGAAGAAGTGTGGAAGCAAAAGTTAATTGGCTCATGTGACCTAACATGTATGTTTTTTTTTTGTGCACCCTGAATCCTAGGAACCCAGGGGAAGGCCCCTATTTTTTAAAATGGCAGTTTTCTAGTTAGGATTACCCAATGGCACATACTACTAAACAAGTATATTATTATGAAAATGGTTTATTTACATGAAGCAGGGTTTTACATATGAGCTGTTTTATGCAATATATTTTTAGAGACTTACATTGTGGGGGGAGGTAGTTTTCTTTTAAAACAGAGTGTATTGGAAAAGGTGTTCATGTATATCAGAGCCATATACCTGTACTGTTCTTGGGCAGATTATCAGATATCTTGATAAATTAGCCTTAAAATAATGTGCCAGTGTGAGCTCCTTAAAATTTCTTAGTTCCCCTTTATAACTATGTTAGGAACATATTCCTGTGCCTCATTGGATTTTAGTAAGGAATACACAAGCACAGGTGTATATATAGGAAAGTGTGAGAGCATGGCACACCAAATACTGTAAAAGCATTTGCGTATACTTAACCAATTTTAGAGTATGGAGACAACCCCAAAATAGGAAATATTTCTTATGACAAATATATGATTGAGTCAAAAGTAATGTAATAAATGGAGGGGAGGTAATGTAATATATGTTGGTTGCATTAACTGGTCAGCTGTGGATTACTAAATGTGGGAATACATTACTCTAATAGTGTTTATTTAATATTCATAATATTCTGATCGGTTGTACCATGTGTTGCCTTGAACCTGCCCAAAAGTTTTTTCTCTCAGGCCTACTAAGAACTAGCAAACTGTAGCTGAGCCAAATAAAAAAATAATCTGCAAAAAGAAGTCTTTACCATCAAATAGTAAATTTAGTAAAAAGGAAAGGGCTTGCCACTAACATGGTAGCAGCCACAATAACAAAGTATTGATTTAAAAAAAAAAAAAAAAAAAAAAGGTCAGGCTATGTAAATCCCCCAATATCAAAACACTCCACTTTGAACAGCTCATGGATCATCTGTATCTTATGAACAGTATGAGAAGTTATTATAAATTACATTCTAGAAATCAATGATCAATGTGATATAGTATAAATTATTCCCACCACGATGTCACGTCTAAAGTAACTATTGTACCTCACACAACAATTTAAACCAACTTACGTTATTGCATTCTCCCAAAAAGAATAGTGCAAATCCATCAGCCTTCGTAGCTGTAAAGAGAAATCAGAAACCCATTACAGTTAAACAGTCATTACTGTGACTATTACTTTTCATTTTTGTCATAACTATGGCTCTTGATGCAAAATGAAATGCTCTCATTCGGACTTAAAGGGATACGTCATGGGAACATTTTTTTTTTCCAAAATGAATCAGTTAATAGTGCTGCTCCAGCAGAATTCTGTACTGAAATCCATTTCTCAAAAGAGCAAACAGATTTTTTTAAATTCAATTTTGAAATCTGACATGGGGCTAGACATATTGTCAATTTCCCAGCTGTCCCAAGTCATTTGACTTGTGCTCTGATAAACTTCAATCACTCTTTACTGCAAGTTAGAGTAATATCACCCACCTCCCTTTCCCCCCCAGCAGCCAAACAAAAGAACAATGGGAAGGTAACCAGATGGAAGCTCCCCAACACAAGATAACAGCTCCCTGGTAGATCTAACAACAACACTCAATAGTAAAAACCCATGTCTCACTGAGACACATTCAGTTACATTGAGAAGGAAAAACAGCAGCCTGCCAGAAAGCATTTCTCTCCTAAAGTGCAGGCACAGGTCACATGACCAGGGGCAGCTGGAAAATTGACAAAATGTCTAGCCCCATGTCAGATTTCAAAATTGAATATAAAAAAATCTGTTTGCTCTTTTGAGAAATGGATTTCAGTGCAGAATTCTGCTGGAGTAGCACTATTAACTGATGCATTTTGAAAAAAACATGTTTTCTGATGACAGGATCCCTTTAAGTTAATAATGTGGCTTTGTTATATGAAGTATAATGCTGCAATATGACATCAACAGGAAAGCCTCCACTGACCCAAGCAAATAATACGCAGCATGCTGCACTGTGCTGAAATTTTTCTCTGAGATACCTGGGGGCCAGGCTGGCAACCTTTAGCCTGAAGGAATCTTTTCAGATAGTGTCCAACTGTATGGTATATCCTGCAAGGCCAGATTCCATATCGCGGTGCCCCGAGGCTGCATGGTCCCGGCGCCGGGCGTTCGCACACTCCCCCGCATGGTCCTATCGCTGTGGTTACTTCCCCTTCTCGCGCTGTCATGCACCGGAGCACTAAGGAACTTTGATTCCCCAGTGCTCCTTAGGATGCGGCTGGGCAGCATGCTGCCCCTAAAATGTTGTCGCCATAGGCCCGGGCCTTTGTGGCCTTGCCACAAATTCGGGCCTGATATCCTGGCCTTTGATGTAGCAAGAAGGAGCATATATTTTAGTGGCCATGGGTGTAAATTATCTTCAGTGTATTAGGTACACAAGGCTTTAGTGTCTTACTGATACGAGACAAAGGCAAGAACAAGACAGTGGGGGTTATTTATAAAGTTCACACAGCGCATTTTATTCGCAAATATTTGGATTGCCCATGGTTTTTTATGAACAGTTAAATAAATATTGTACTGCTGTGTCTCTTTCCGTTTTTTGTGAATTCGCATTGGGCAAAAATATTCGCATATGGCTCAAAAAAAGATGTGTGTTTGCGTGAGTGTAGACACTGTGTGAGGTCATTGTTCACGAAAATATAGTGTTGACAGTAATTTAATTTGCAAATTTGCAAAAACGGATTTGTAAAAACTCTCAGCCACCATAGTAGTGGCATAACTCAAACAGAGTGCATAAATATTCGCAATTTACAATTTGCACAATAAATACACCACGCTTATCCAACTTTATAAATACAACATGCACAGGGCAAATATGTTCACTGTTCAAATTATTCTGTGCAAACTTTATAAATGAGCCCCAGTGTATCAAATGTGGTCTGGGTGGGATAGATTAACAAAGCATCAATTGTGAAACTGAACATGAAATATGCACAAACTCCAACAACCGCTCAGTTTGCCAACAACAAGTTAACATAATAGAAGTAGGTCTGAACAATACAGGTAGGCGGATTCTTTGTGCTCGGTGTGGGGTATCTGTCAAAAATATGCAGTAATGACAAAAATTCAGGTTTACACTTTGGTCCATTTTTGATGATCTAATATTTCATTTAAATTAGTTGTATTACTTTTACTTGTATTACTTTTTCTGCTTTGTTTTAAAAAAAAATATGCTAGCAATTGAGAAATGCCATTTTGAAAAATTTAATGTTATATTGCAGTATTTATTGACTAGATCTTCAAAATTGGAAAACCACCATTTTCATCCTTTACTACAACTAAATCAACATCAAACCGCCTCTTCTTCAGGTGACTAATCTCCCCGAAAAGCCTTACAATCTAAGTCCCCGGCGGGAAGGCACTCTGAGCAATTAGTTTTCCGTCAGATGACTTCGGAAAACAAAGCAATCAGAGTGCCATCCCACCGGCGATTTAGATTCTAGCCAACCTTCATAGCTCAGGAACACTAAGGAATGGGTAGGCTGGTAGAAGCTCTAGGCTTGGGATTTTCCTTGCAGTTTATAGCTAATCAATAGTTTGAGTTTCAGTGAGGATAAGCAGACAGTGTAGGGAGTGAAAAAAGAGCGCATACTACAAAAGGAAGAGACAAAAGAAGAGTAGAAGATCGTAGTAATGGAAAGGGGCTAGAAAAGTATACAGAAGAAATAATGGAAGGAGGAAGAAAAGCAAGAGGTGGGAGGGGTAAAAAAAAAAAATGAGAAGAGGGAATTGTAAAGGGTACAGAAGGACCAAAAGGAAAAATGGATGAGCAGTAACAGGAAAACATGACGAGGCCTAATAATTTTTTTGAAATTGAGAACAAAAAAAGTGATGTCAGGAAAAAAAACATGACAAGACTTTTTTCTTGAATTCTAGTTTACTTTAGAAAAAACACAACAGAATATTCCTACGTACGTTTTTACTCATAAAAAAAAAAAAGCACACCAGGAAGAATCACATTGTTTCAATCATTTTCAAAGAGGCCAAAAAAATCTTGAATACAGGATTTGAATTAGCTGGGAAAGTATACAATTGAAGCTCCTTGATTTCTCACTAGAGCTCCCGAGTGAAGGCTAAGTGCACAATGGTCTTACTACTCAGTCACATTGGTTGCTGGGAACTTAAAGACAGTGTAGGACTCGCGTACAATGAGGGGCCTTGTTGTGATACGCGAGCTTACATATTTTGGCCAAAGTGTGGTACTAACACCTTATTTTAAAGGCAAACCATGCGCTGGCAATCTTAATCCTTTTTGTGTACAAATATTTGGCATTTTATCATTTATAGCAGCTGGTCAACTCTAGATTGTAGGTAAGACCTAGCACTTGCACAAGGGTGTTTCTAGCAGCATGGGTTAGACCAAGTTCTGCCTTTTGTATACTTTTTGTCAGGCCCTACAAGTCTAAAATATATGGACATAGTTCTAATTTGGATGAACAGATAAAAAGGGTCATTTATTTGCTGCAAGTGAAGTGTACAAAGTGTAATTTCCTCCACAACTGGATGCAATCGTGTGCAACTTCTGGCACTAGACATCAAAATTAAATCTTTGGTTTTTTTTTAGTTGCAAATGCACTGCGGCTTTTAGGGTAGTGTTAAATTCAGCTGAATCCCAAAATAGTAGAATCAACGCATACCTAATTATACTATACACAACATAAGTCATTAAGACCCACGTACATGTGCCTCTGCTCTGACTCAAACAGTACACATCTCTAATTTGGTTGTAGATCTAATAAACATGTTCAGTTTAATCTGCTGTTCTAACAGATGCATGTGCATTCCTAGCCAGGTCCTGAGAAAGTTAGCACTGTTACGGAGACTTTTGGAACCACTCAAGTATTAAGTTGTAGTTCGCAAACCAATCGCAACAGCAACTAGGTCTATTTAGTAACAAACCTTTACTATGTAAAAGAAATGGCCTATTGCAAGCAACGCTCAATTTTATTTTATTGATTTTTCAAGTTGTTCGAATAATTTGTGTTCTACTTTTGCCTTTTTCCAGCTTTCAATTTGGGTCGGATCCCAAAAGCAAAAGAAATAAAGTAGAACTACTTCTACTTCCAGGTCAGTTAATAATCTCACTTGTAAAAGAACCTCAGCAAACAGCTCAATTTTGATCAGTTCCAATCCCATCCAAAAATGTATTGCTCCAAGTTGAGTGCACAATATATGCATGTGTACAGCAAAACTGGATTTTAGGTTTCCACTTTAGTTTGAGATTTCCCACATCATTGCACCAACCTCTGTGCATGCCAAGACATTGCACCAACCTCTGTGCATGCCAATACAGTGTTTACATGACATTTGACCAAAGATGCATTACATAAAAACAGCCAACTTTCTTTCAACTGGATACCTGGTTTAAAATGAACTGTAATTCTCCATAGCCATTAAAATGAATATTTACCTACCAGTTTTGATAATGTCACTTAATTCATAAAGTAGTAATTTATTGTCTCCCCCAGCATCTAGCCGCTGCTCCATATAACTATTTAGTTCATATACAACTCCTTGCATATTTGTATCCTGGTACTGCTGAAGAGAGAAGAAAAAAAAAAAAAAGCATACAATTATCATACAGTTGGTGCCACATAAAGTCACGTGCTAAGTTTCATGGAGAGGATTCAACTAAACTATAACCTCCCACAAATAAAATATATATATTGCATAAAACAGCTCATATGTAAAACCCGGATTCATGTAAATAAACCATTTATATAATATACTTTTTTAGTAGTATATCCCATTGAGTAATCAAACATTTTACAAAATAAGGGCCGCCCTCTGGGATCCTAGGATTAACGGTGCACACAAACAAACACATGAGCGAATTAACAGGCAGAGTTCTATCTTTTGCTTCCACACTTCTTCCTATTACAGTGTTCTGGTCAGGTGATCTCTGAGGCAGCACAGAGACCATCACAAAATGGTGGTTCAAGGTAATAGATGTAAAAGGGCAATATATACTTAAATATAGTACCTATAGTACCTAAATCAGATATGTAAAAGGATTCTCTTTACTAAGGTCTGTAAGCAGCTATGTATAAAGGAGTCACAGCCTGTGATGCCCTGCTCAAGGGGCATAACAACAGCACAAAATATTCGGAGGGCCCGGCGCACATAGGCACTCCTGCGTGCACCCCAAGTTTTGAGATTAAATTCGAAAATATATCATTTTCAAATTCATAAGAATGTTTACTTTTTCATAAAAATATGGATTTCTGGTAACAACATTTTGGCCATGCAATCTATAATAGGCTTATTTTGGCATTGTACTGCAGTGGGTTTTGGATTTATTCAGGTAAGGATTCTCCATACAGCCAAGCATATTTTTTTTTTTCTTTTTTTTAAATCATTTTTCTTGTTTTCAACAAACATGTCAAATACAGAAATAAAAACCAATAAAAAAAAAAAAGTACATATCAAGCAGTCGTGGGTAATATCAATAAGCATTAGAATGCCTCCCAACAGTCTGACAAGCACAGAAATCACAATACTACAAATTCATAGAAAGAATTCCAGTGGCACACTGAATGCTGAAAGAGTGTAAAATGTATTCACCCCAAACACATACAGAAAAAGGCAACATTTCGGACCACTCGGGCCCTTTGTCAAGCCCGAGTGGTCCGAAATGTTGCCTTTTTCTGTATGTGTTTGGGGTGAAAAAATTTTACACTCTTTCAGCATTCAGTGTGCCACTGGAATTCTTTCTATGTACCTGTATGACCCGTATGGCAGGAGTGGGTCCTCCGGTGTAGCACCTGGTACCACAAAGGGTACATGATCAGGGGTGGAAGCACTCTACCATTGTAATACTACAAATTCAAGCAGTAGAAGGTTTCAAAGGACAAGTTACATTTTAGACGGTTTAGGGGTTACAATTCTTATACATTGGAGAGTCCAACCAGGGTTGCCATACAAGTTCAAATTTGCCCGGGTTTTGCCTCTGCATGTATACCAGTTGAGCCAATGTGAGGTGTTCCTGTACCAAATTTTTCCACATTACTATAATAGGGGGTTCCCCTGCAAGCCATTTTAGAGCAATACATTTTCGGGCAAGAAACAGTGTTTCCCTTAACAGAATAAGCATAGAATGTGACTTGGTAAGATGTGATACTATCCCCAGCAAGCATAATCGAGGTGTGGCAGTAACCTGCAGCGCAGTGATTTCGGTGAGAATTTGACAAACATGAACCCAGAATAGTGCTACAGTAGGGCAAGTCCACAGCAAATGAAAAAATTTGCACCAGGCAATTGATATTTCGGACAGCAATCATCTGGTCTTAATTTCGCTTTATACAGACGAGTGGGGGTAATGTATGCCTGATGTAAGATAAGTATTTGTGAGAATCTACTCCTGACATTGAACGACACTAAGCTAGGGGTTTCCAGTGCCTCCTCCCAATCCTCATCTTCCAGATCAGGAACAGTACTTTCAGCCAAGCATATTTAATATATTATATATTTAGTATACATAAAACATTTCTATATTTCTATTATAAAAATGCCATTTTGATGTTTTTTTCCAGGTATTTATAGGATGTAAAAATGTACCATGTTATGCACTGTTGATCCTTTGGCATTATGTAAATTACCTTAGAACTAGAATATAAAATTCACCAATCTGTTACATGCATCTACTGGGATTAAGTAAACTGATCTCTATAGGGACCAAGGGTACCTAAATCGTTGGATTGACGTATTTACATACAATGCTCCAAATAGTGAGGTTTAGGGAGTGCACACTTGACATGACAATGACGTGAAGTTGTGCACACTGGGAGTGATGCAGAGTGCTGTATATAGAGCAGGGGGCTGCACATGGGGCAAGATGTATGCTACTGCATTCTAAATAATGAGTTGCAGTGCACTGGAAACAAAGTCATTATTATATACTGGAAAGCTGTAAACAAACAAATTATATTGAATGATGTACAATGCCCGTAAAGAGGGGAACAATATGTTGGCACTATTTAAATTAAGGATAATAAAAGAATTAAGTAAGCATGTATTACTTCACACTAAAGTACAATATTGGTCATTGAATTTTTAGATAAAACTATCACTTTTATATTATATGCTTTTGTGTGTTTGTAAATTCTATTCAAACACTTTTGTAACTAAATTACAACTACCTGTATTACAACTACCTGCTCACTTCTCCTAGATCCCTATGCTCAGAATAATGACACCTGTTCCATCTGTCTCTCTGATGGGCATCTTATCTGTGATCGAACAGTCTCAACCAAAATGCAGTTTCTAAAGCAAATAAAGTACTGTCTTGTTTAAAAAGACATCAACTCGAGGGATCAAAACATAATGTCCTTGGTAAGGCCTCAACTGGAGTATGCCATACAGTTTTGCGCTCCAGTCCATCAAACTATACTAATGCTGGAGAGAGTGCAGAGTCGTGCAACTAAACTGGTAAAAGGAATGAGGAATGTTGGACTATCTAACCTCTTCCCCCCCCTCTTGCTCTAGAGAGAGGACATGACAATTACATGACAAGTATAAAATTTGGTCTGTTAGAGAGGGTGCAGAGAAGGGCAACTAAGCTGGTAAAAGGTATGGAAAAAAACTTCGTTATGAGGAAAGGCTGGCCAAGTTGGGGTTGTTCTCGCTGGAGAAGAGGTACTTAAGGGGTGATATGATAACTATGTTTAGCTATAGGAGATCATATCATAATATCTCCAATGCTTTATTTACCAGTAGGTCTTTCCAGCTGATGCGAGGACACCCATTCATTTAGAAGAAAGGAGGTTCCATCTAAATATTCAGAAGGGTTTTTTTTTTACAGTGAGAGCTGTGAAGATGTGGAATTCTCTCCCTGAATCAGTCGTACAGGCTGATACATAAGATAGCTTTCAGAAGGGTTTGGGTTGCTTTTTAGCAAGAGAGGAAATACATAGCTCATAGTACAAGTTAATCCAGAGACTAATCCGATTGCCATTTTAAAGTCAGGAAGGAATTTTTTCCCCCTCTGAAGCAAAGCCTTCCTCTAGATCAACTAGTAGTTAGGCAGGTTAAAATAGAGTTAAAAGTTCGAACTTCATGGACGTGCGTCTTTTTTACAACCCAACTTACTGTGTTACTATGTTACATAAGAGGATATAGACAGATAACAGTTGATCTTCTTTTCAATAGAAAAGAGCAAAGAATTATTTAAACTAGAGGAACAACTTTAATCTGAGGCAGTGTAGGCGTTTCTTCGTGGTCAGGCCAGTGAGGTTGTAAAATGTCATGCTGGTTTATGTTGTGTTGATGATGTTCTATGAACTCTTAAGAATGTCTCTCTCTCTCTCTCTGGGATTTATTTCGGTGGTTTAACATTGATGTACTTTGGCCTTTTTTTCACCCAAATTTATCTATGTATAATCTCAGTAAAGCACTGTAGAATAGTGCATTGTAGGGGCTTTATAAACAATAGCAGACCAAATCTGAATCAAAAGATTCCTTTCAGTATTCCTACTGTACAGACCAGAAAATGCCTAAAGGTGCCAATCTTGGCAAAGAAGCGGATCTTTAGTTGTATAGCCAAACAAGCAGCTCTTTGAACAAAACGGTCACCTATGTAGTGGTCCATATGAAGTGATGCAATTGTTTGCTATTGCTAATGTTACCGCATACCACTATTGTTATTCTAATTACTTTTCTGGTTTATTTTTTTTGTTATTATGTTTTATAAAGTGTCAACAAATTCCACAGCACTGTACAATGATGCTAATATTCGAGAAATTTACATAATACCGCAACATTTTAAGCACCAATTTAAAAGTGGGGGCTACGTTCACTGAATTCACCCCTCCTTCCTTTATAAACAGGTCAGTTGTTTCAGAGCTCCCTATTTACGTATAGTCCATGGGCACATGGAGCTGTAGGCTCCACTGTTCTCAGCCTGCACATTATTGCAGGCTGAGAGAATTTGCCTCACAAGTAACAGGAGCAAAGGACAGCCCAAATAAGCAAAAGGAGGCTCACCTCTGCTGCATGTGATCCCAAGCAAGTGACTAGAGTAGGGACACAGCAGATCCGCTTCTCTCAGCGTAAAGCACTGTGTGCCCAAGGCCTTAAAAAGGTTACCGATACAAAATTAAAAATGTTTTAAAGGAATGAATGTATAATGTACTGTTGCCTTGCAGGACTGGTGTATTTGCTTTAGAAACACTACTAAAGTTTATATATTAACAAGCAATTAAAGAAATTTCCCGAACATTTGTGTCTGGCAAATTTATTCACCCATCATTACAGGGCAACATGGCATACTTTTTATTACTTTAAAACACAATTTTTTTCGGTGTTAGGCTATGGACATATAGGTTGTTATCAGAGGCTGTTCAGCGGCTGTTTTCAGCCTGAGCCATTATGCAGGATGAGAGAAGCAGATCTGCTCAGTGCCCTGCTCCATTGATTTAAAACCAATCAGCCCAAATACGCAGGCTGAAAATAGCCGCTAAAAACAGCTTGTGTGCCTATAGCCTTACTGTTCCTTTAACCAAACCTATCCAGCTTTTAAACAAATCAGGTGCTTCTCAGAGGACCTATAATTGGTTTTATCAGCTCATTTTAAGTTCTTTGGAACCAGAAGTGACAGGAAAAACTAAAGTGAAAAGGGCTTTATATTCTTGTTCATTGCCAGAAATAACAGAAGAGATATTTCTTAAAATAATAAACAAAAATTATGTTCATCACAAGCCCTATTCATTTAACTAATGTAAAAAGGGGTGTATACAGTGCTTTCCCTTTAACTGTAAACAGCTATGCATAGGTAGAAACATTGGAAATCAGGTCAGTTTTTAAGTGATTGTTGTACTGACACAGGTTTTGCATTAATTTGCTTTACAAAAGGTGAACAAAAGCCACACACATCTTTTGTTTATTTGCATGCAAATAATGCAAAAGATACAAACCTGTCATTCTCAAGTATGCATGTCAACAGAAAACAATGAAGCACAAATAGATGTAGAGTTTGAGTCAAAATGCATGTCACTAAGCAGAAAGTAATTTTAGTGTCATAGAAGCATGTAATTTTTCCTTGCAATAGACAATTTTGATGCAGTAATAACTTGAACAGACTTTCATGTGCATTTCAATTTATTTTGACAAGCAGTTATCTGCATTATACTCACCACAATTAAAAAAGGAGTTATTTTGAGAAGTTCCTTTTAAAGATTACATCTGTATACCTTTTTAATTTTAAATTCTCCTTCTAACTGACCCAATGGATCTGGGTGCAAGCAAGGTAAGGGGGGCCAAATCCAGTGTAGGGGCTGATTCTCTGGCTGCATTTTTCAGCAGGCCAAGTTTCAGCCCCATATCATTATTTTTGTAGGAATATTATGCAGAGAATAAATGCATATTTATTAAAAGTCGGATGGACAATTTACCACAAAACCACCTCAAAAGTCCTATACAAGAAAATACTGTGGAGTTCCTTGTTGACACAAACACATTAGTTACTCTTCCAAGTTTTACACCAAGGTCCTCAGTCCAAGAAGAAAGATCATCCAGTAGTATATGAAACTCCTGATAAACCCTGAATAAAGAATAGTAGAACCTAGGAATAAAATTCTCTAGCTGCAATGAACTACAGTATAATCTGTTTTAGTAAGAAACTCAATAACCTAGAGCAGTGGTTGTCAGACTTTGTCAGTTGAAAAGCCCTCTGTGTGTTTCAAATTTTGGTTAGGGCCTTTCTTAGTTCCGAACAAGGTTCTAGATATAGAACATGGTTGAATTGTCGTTCTTAAATCTCACCCTAACTGACCTTCAAGCTGGACTTTCAGGGAGTCTGTAGGAGAGCAAACATGGTAATATTTAGGTCGATAAAGCCTAACTGATCTTCAGACTGAGCCCTTAGGTGTTTATACCTACTGTTGGAAGTTAAAGGGTTTCTGTCACAAGAAAACATTAATTTTCTCAAAATGCAACACTTAATAATGCTG
This sequence comes from Xenopus laevis, assembly GCF_017654675.1. Lineage (NCBI taxonomy): Eukaryota > Metazoa > Chordata > Amphibia > Anura > Pipidae > Xenopus > Xenopus laevis. The sequence goes on from NC_054380.1 coordinate 46,537,405, forward strand.
CTCCAGCAGAAATCTGCACTGAAATCTGTTTTTCCAAAAGAGCAAACTGATGGTTTTATATTTAATTTTGAAATTCAACATGGGGTTTGACATATTGCCTGTTTCCTAGGTGCTCCCAGTCATGTGACTTGTGCTCTGATAATCTTCAGTTATTCTTTACTGCAAGTTGGAGCAATATCAACCCCCTCCATTCCCTCATCAGCAGCCTATTAATAAAACAATGGGAAGGTAACCAGACAGCAGCTTCTTGCCACAAGATAACTGCTCATTGGTACAGATGAAGCCACTTTGGTTTGTGGGTTTACCACAGAATAGCTAAAACCAGATAACTCACTTATCCCATTTAACACAGAAAATTGTGTCACAGCATCCCATGTGAACAATGGTAGTATTGTCTTGTTCTTAGACAGGTCAAATGCATTAAATGAATTTAGATGATTTTAGATAACACATTTTCTAAAGTTTATTTCGAGTCATAACATATTTAACACACAAATCCAAGTGACTTCAGTTGCACATATGAGAATAGCACTCAGTTATACTGGTTGGTACAGGGATAACATTTTATATGATAGAGTGAATTATTTGCAGTGTAAACAATGTAATTTAGAAATAAAAAACTACACCATAAAAAATTATGACAGTATCCCTTTAAACTCTAGAACTTTCCTTCTAGCTTCTGAAAACTGATTGGGGGTAGTCAAACAGACAGCCGGGAGGCATGCAAAAGTTTTGTGCAGCAGTGACTTACCTCACAATCCAAAATTTTCTTCTGCAGTGAAGTCGGATTTCCAAATGAAGTGGTTAAGTTTATACCCTCTACTAAAGTGTGATATTTTGTTTTACATTTATTGTGTTTTTTTGGGCAATTCATCTAACATCATGTGAAAAAATTAAACTGCTTTTATTATAAGGTTTAATACAAATTGTTTTCAAATATAATACTGAAATATAATTTATTTTCAATTATAATAAATAATATTTTTGCAGTTTTGTTTTGGGGACAACTTGAATTGATAGCCCTTGAAATCTAAAAGGGAGCAAGTGAGAGCAAACTATTTTAAAGCACAAGATAAAGAGTCAAAATAAAGTTGTGGATTTTGAAAAATCTGGGACGCGTTGATGAGTAGAATATAGGTGTATACATTGAACATATAGATAACATACATATTATGACTGATACTGGAGGCCATGGCTTAATAAAGCTTACAATCTAAAACAAAATTTGGTCATATACGGATTTAAGTTGCTGATTTGGCCCTTTCAGTTGCATCGGCGGCTTATCAGCCTGTGTAAGCGCCCGTCTTAGCTGCCTATTCTACAAATAACTGGCAGGTTTGAAAATTGGTGTGTTCATGAGGTTCTCTCCCAAAAGGCCTAGTTGTCCGTCATGATTTGATCATTGGCATGGGGCCCAAACAGTTTCATCAACCTAATTTGGCCCATCACTAAGGTAGCCAAATTGAACAAAGATCTGCTCGTTTGGTGACCTAGCTAAAGAAACATAACATTTACACGCACTGCTAGCTACAGCTGTTGTCATTGTGTTCATCAGTATAGCCTATTATCTATACAAATTGCATTGCCTTTGACGACTTGATGTATTATTGTCCACTTTTGGTCAGGGCCTTAAAATTATTACACTTAAAGGGTCAACATACCCCTTCTTCAACATGAGTTCAATGAACAAGTTCAAAAGCTCACAAGCTCAATGAACAAGGTTAAAAAACATTTGCCTACTGTTTTAATTACAAAAAAAATTGTATTTTTTGTAATTTCTTGCGCTAAACAGGGCAATGGATACCCAATTCGATTATTAGTGCATTATCCCCTGAATATTGGACTCCTGCTAACAGAACAGTCACAACAAAGGGGGATAGGCTGTAGTAGATTGGTAATCTTATTAAGTAGCAAGGACCAATCAGGAAGTAGCTCCAATGTCCCAAATTGTATTAAAAATAGGCAAAAATCTATGTTTAATACAAGCCCTATTCATAGAACTTATGCTATACAAGCAGACATTTCTACTTCTTTAAAATCTGGAAGACTGCTCACTATATAAGTATTTGTGATAACATCATTAGTTTAACGTTTTGAAGCGGGGTTGGTGTTTGAAAGAATATATATATATATATATATATATATATATATATATATATATATATATATATATATATATATATATATATATATATATATATATATATATCCCTGTAAAACCACATCACTTCCGTCATCCGACCTCTTGACAAAGCTACCGTAGTAGCGAAACAGCTGTCGAGGAGGTGCGGTGCTGTGTATGGAGGAAGGGGGCCCCCATCCTGAGGTCGGGTAATGCAAGCATAAGGTGCTGTTAAACACATTCCGCTGGAACATCACAAATTGGAGTTGGCTTGCTGGCAGAAAGCCTATATATATACAGTCTGTATAAGCCTCATCTTTACTTGATTTATATCCAACCAGCACTGGAAGCATGTGTAGCCAACACATCATTGAGTAATATGGAGAGCAGAACTGCACAATTGCACATAAGCGATTGCAAATTCCATACGCATTCCCATACGGGTAAAAATATTCTGATCAAAAAATACTATACTTGTGAGTCCAGATTTGTAGTCTACCTGATTAAGTGCCCATGTGGACTAGCGTATGTGGGTGAAACGACACAAAAGGTGAAAGAAAGGATAAAGCAACATAAATCTAACATACTTTGTAAATTGTTACATTTACCGATACCCGCACATTTTCATGAAAAGAAACATATGATTTCAACTACGATATCAAGTTATAGATAATGTGGAGCCACTAAGACGTGGCGGTGACAGACAACAAATTCTTAAGAAATTAGAGATGCGATGGATTAATGCATTGGGCACCTTAACGCCGGGTGGTTTAAATAGAGAATGTACACCTATGTTATTTATTTAAGTAAGTACTTGAAGTTTACTTTATTGATATGCTTGTTTTTAACATGTCTGTTTATAGATTTAAAATGATTGTATAATAATTTTATCTCTATTTTTATTGTGTTATAGGACAGTGAAATTTAAAGACATGGAAGCTCCTGATTCAAAGTAATTCAGGGGTTTCAGTTCCCTGAATTCAGCATTGGATATAAGATATAAGTAAAATTCAGGAGTTTAATATTGAGACAAAGTAAAGTAAGACTTCCTGTCCTCGACACTTATGTTGCAAAGGTTATTTAAAAAGGTTTTAATACATTGTGTCACTATTTGAAAAAATTTTATTTATCTATTACCTGTCACTATATAGCACTTTCTGCAATTCACCTTTTTTTGTGGCAATTCATGAATACGAAACATGTAATCTGATATTGAAAGTAATTTGATATGGAAATAGCTCACTGTGACTTATGGGTAATGTGGAGGTGGAATGGTGTGACTCCTCCCTGTGGTGGGTATTTAAGCACGTTTAGACACTGTTAATTAATGGCTTGACAAAGGGCCTGCGTAGCCCGAAACGTTGCCTATGGCATTTGAGTTAAGTTTTGCAAATTTTTCAAAAATACCGGAGAGCTGCTGCTTTATTCGCTACATGCTATCTCGTCAAACATCTAAGGGGACTGAACAGTTTGTTTCTGCCTTATAGACATGTTTGATCATGGGCCATTACACTTCAACTCCGTGAATAATGCTTCAAATAACACACTAGACAGCACCAGTAAGATTACTTTGGATGACATGTAACCGGACGGGCCGGTTGGCCTCAGCTGCTGAATATATTTTACTGAACACGCTACATTAATTATCGAGCACCACAAGGAATTTACAACTTGGGAATTAACCCCTGCACACTAACATCAGACTAACTCGATTCACGTTGGCTTACTAACTTTGTTATGCTCATTAAAAAAGTGGCTATTTTGCTCACTAACACACTGTAGCATGAACTTTATCAAGCTACCAATACAGCGTTAAGTTCAAATCCACACCATTCACTTTTTCTTACATCTGGTTTCATTCATTAGGTGGTGTAGTCTAGGAACTTCAAAAAAGGGGGGGGGATCCATCCTTTCAGATGCAGTACTGCTTGTTTTTAACATGATTTTATATATATTTTCATGGCATGGTTGTGAATAAATATTGCCTTTTAATACTATATTGATATATCTTTTGTCATATTGCATTACCCAGAAGCAGGAGTCTTTGGGGGTTAAGTCCCAATTTTGGGCTATTTATATGTGAAGACAGTTTCAGTTGAACCAAAAAAAAAAAAACAACTACCCTTTCCTGGTTAGTAAACGAACACTCAAATTGGCAAACTGCAGCCTTCATGGTAGTGTAGCAGTTTTCGTAAACACAATAAAGCTTAAACAACGAACATGGCCTAATAATTAGGGATGCACCGAATCCAGGATTCGGTTCGGGATTCAGCCTTTTTCAACAGGGATTCGGCCGAATCCTTCTGGCTGGCCTAACCCAAATCCTAATTTGCATATGCAAATTAGGGGCGGGGAGGTAAATGGTGTGACTTTTTGGCACAAAACAACGAAGTAAAACATTTGTCCCCTTCCCACCCCTAATTTTCATATGCAAATTAGGATTCAGATTGGTATTCGGCCAAATCTTTTGCGAAGGATTCGGGGGTTCGGCCGAATCCAAAATAGTGTATTCGGTCCATCCCTACTAATAATTCTGTAAAATGTTCACCTATAGAGGAGATAGGGGACTTGTATAGCATCAATTTCATATTGACCAAAGGGAAGTAGGCCTCCAACCTGCATAGGTATGCCCATCGGCTTAAAATTGTGAAGATTTTATTTCTGGCATTGAAGCTGTTCTAGATTTTGTGCTCAGACTTTTAGCTGTGGAAACTCAAAATCTCACAAAAAAAAGTTGTAAGACCAATAAAAGACCAGAGTGCAAGTGTTGGCTGTACCAACAAATACAGTTCTCTTGGCAGCGGAGCCGAATATAGATAGAGAATTCAGAAAGTACACAAGAATTAAAGACCGCTTTCCTAATATTAAAGTTTCAGGGGGAGGGGTAAAACTGTTCTAATTTGCTATATTAGCCGATATATTTCTTGTCTTTGGAGAGGCTGAGCATAATCCCAGAGTTTCTTTAATGACAGCATTTTTAATTCAGTTTCTTATCCTTGCCATATACAAATTTAATAGGGGGTTATGGAATAAATATTATCTACAACTACAAAAGCAGCACAGATTCATCTTTCAGCATTTAGCCATCCTCTTACAAAATAAATTATTCCATATAGGATAATTTAGCTGCACATCTCCCAGCAACCCTGCTATCAAGACACCATCACCTGCTTAAAATATAATCTGAAAACAAGAGACTATTCTGCTACAATATAGTAATTATATACAACATTAATAAAAAAGTCTGCTAGCTTTCGGTCCCATAAATACATGTTCTGTTAACTCTGTGACCTTGCGGAACAAAGCGCGGATTCACCTACTATAAAATGTTTAATTGTTTTGATTTATGTCTACCAGTTCCGTTGTTTTATCTCTTGAGGTCTCCACTGTTCAGAGCAATGGAGTGCAATTGTGACCAAATTCCTCTCAAGTGAATACCCTAAGCCTTTGAGACAGGGAGTTGTAGGGATGGAATACTGCGATACTTACCCTGCTAACTTCTGTACGCGTCATATCTGTTAATGGAAAAAGAAACAAACATAACTATCAAAATATCATTTCATGAGCCGCAATAGGCATCTAATTCATATAATTTAAAACAATTACGCAAAATAACCTACTGTTATTTAAAAAGGTAGAAATGTTGTAGAGTTAACATGAAAATATAAATAGCATTGGAAAATCTTTAGCCCTTTTATATGAGGCCTATCTTTTTAGATTCTCTTAAACATACTGTATATTGTTCTTTACTCAATTCTTGAAGACTGATCTATAAATAACTACTGTGCTTTGCTTGTGTATGCCCTGTCTGTGTCTTATGGCTCTCTTTATTTGTTAACAGGGACTAAGGACCTTTGGAACACTTAAATGCTAAAGCCTATGGCAGAGAGGCCATTTTTTTTTTTTTTAACTTGTTTTTTATTGGAAATGTCAAGGTACAATCACAATAGAGTTTTATACATGGTTCCATGAAGCGGAGAGTATAGTAATTGTGATTTTAAACATATAGCATTTCAATAATATTTTAATAACAATATAAACATTCAGCTCAGTCATGGCTTATAGCTGTGGGGGGGTAAGATCTATGGGGATTAGTTCTGATAGGAGGTTAGTAGTCTGTTGGTTAGATGGCTTCTGGGAGGCGCGGTTTCGGGTTTGGTAGCTCTTGTTGTAATGTTGCTAGATATTGGGATGATTCCACGACCAAAGGATGATCCTTGAGAAGTTCCATGTCATACCATGACGTATGTCTAAAGGTATAGATTGTGAGGTATTTGATGTGTTGTGGGAGGTGTGCTATGTAGGTAGACCAGGTGTTAAAGAATTTTGATGTGTTGTGTTCCTTCCTGGTTATAGTTTCCAACCAGTCCATATGGAAAATATGGTGCAGCTTTTGTTTCACCAACGTCATTGGTGGGAGGTCGGTGTGTAGCCATTGTTGAGAGAGGCCATTTTTTAATGCAACTGTGGACAGATACCCATGACTTCTTGTCACTGGTTCCCACTGAGCTATATGGGAAGCATGCTGACTAATGCAGACAAAGTAGGGACAAGATGACCAAAATTCATAAAAGTCCCCTTTTGGATTCTTAAACAGTAGACTGCCTTTCCTCAACATTTTAGGTAGCTTGTTTCCCCACAGAGATTTAAGGAAAACAATGATGGGCAGACAGGGGCTATTCAATATCATTGTTTTCTACCGAAACACCCTACTTGTTATAAGCCTAACAGCAGTGCCATACATTATTCATGTGGAGCAATGACCCTGAATGATTGCTACCAACAGATTCAATGCAACAAGTGAACAAATGGGCCATTGTCATCCCAACAACATTCCTTCCCCAAAACACCTTCTCCCAGATTTTATTATATATTTTATTACATCAGTAATCTGCAACACAACAAGATTTAACAAGTCTTTTTTGTAAAGATCAGTAGAATATTAGAGGAATTTGGTTTTATATGTGGAAGACTAGACAGCTAATCAGACTGGTTGGTGATAGTTTCTCAGCTCAGTGTAATCTAAAAAGTGTTGATCTGGCGTAATTGTTATATAGTTATTTTTGATACAATACTGTACATACCATCATTGTAAATGTTATGCTTTTATGAAAGTTATATAATGTAAGCAACCAGTAACTTAAAAATCCTGTGTTCAGCATAAACCATAAACCTTTTGTGCCTTACTATCTACTTAGATCCACTAATGAATCAACTGAGAACGTTACAAACAACATCAAATGGGAATTGCAGACTAACGTCAACAGTGACAGTGCTAAATCATTTGTGGCTAAGTCAAAAGTCTAATTAAACTACAAGGGCTTGAAATCCACAGTACATAACTATAATACCAAGGGAGTCACATTGCCTATAGGGACTAAAAACTACGTAAAAAATTATGATGGATATTCCTTTTTGGCTTTCTACAGGGAAAATAATACACAATTGTGGGATTATTATTGGTGTTGTTTAGCCACGCTAACTCACAAAGTATATAAGGTTGGTTTAAGTTTAAAAAAATCCACTGTACATGTTCTACATGTACTTTTCTCAGTAAGCATTTAACAAGACCGCTACTCTCCATTACTACCAACATGTTTTATGATTATCAATAATATTTTTTTTTGGGAAGAAAAAAAAAATTAAAAGGGCAATACTGAAAATTATACTACTAAATATTTTTCATGAACTTAAAATTTGCATACTTTATGTACTTTAATTGTGCTAGACACCTATGCTAAACACGGTTTTATAGACTGTGCATCTATAATGGATATGTGAAGTGAATCATTCCATCAGTCTATCGCCCTCCCACAAAGCCTTATTGTTGTACAGGATTATCATGCTGCAGAAAATGGTCCACGGTTGGACCACAGTTGCCACATTAAGGTTTTGAATGGCCAGAATCAGCAGTTTTTTTAGGATTATGTATGTTGCTACAATAATATTTGGCGAGACAATATTAATAATAAAGGGAATAATACCTTCATTTTTGCTTTTTTTCTTCATCCATTTTTCTACAGTTTCAGGGCTAACACTCTCAGATACAAACTCATCAAGAACTTGAGGATGGAGAGAGAGATATGCTTTTACCTTTTCATCTGTGAGACCTAGGAAAAGAATACAGATTAACTTAGTTTAAACATGCATTTTCATAAATACTGTCACATCTGTAAATCCTAAATAGCCAGATATCAAAGCCAAATATCTCTAAATAAGACTTAAGGAGCACAGCAAAGGTTTCTCTAGTATGAAGGAGTACATCACTGAATACACTTGCTCCATAAACAACTTAACTGGACCAAGCTAATGCTATAATGTCATGCCAAACAAATTAAATCAGCCTGGTGTGTCACTGATCAAAGCAGTCACACAAGGAATATCAGTGCAGATTGTATAACCCAATATTATGATCATAAAAACAGTAAAATATTATCCTTATATACAGTGATGTCTTGCCACAAGAATCAGAAAAAAATAGTGTATTATAATAAATACATGCACATTCTACTTAAAATGACGCTATTCGAAGTTAAAATTCCAAGACCTATATAACCGAATGCGGGCTTCCCCCTATTAACTTCTTATATATGTTAATACTTCTTTTTATAATATATCCATAGAGATCAGTGTACAATATACCCTACATTCTCGTTAAGAAGACTGACTGATACTGCCTTTCAGTTTCATCCCAGTCCAGTGTGCTAAAATTTTGGGTCATATCCTTTAATATCCTAGCCTACAGTATATGGGAGAGGAATGCTGTACATGCAATAAAGAGACACCATAGCTTGAGTGGAGGTCGGCTGCAGCATTTATAATAAAATCAATAGAGTTTTAACAGCAAATTCATTAATGCCAAATAAATGTATATTACCACATACTGTAACTGAATTTTTACATATTTTTGGCAACACTACCGAGCCAGTGTCAGTCCATTTAATAGGTCTCCTATTAATTGACCTTTTCTGAAAGGCTAGCCTTATGTAAGGCCTAGCCATGAGCCATTTGGTTAAACCTTAAATTTTCCTCCATGTTGCGACAATATATTTTTTTTAAATAATAAAATATGCAAATTCCAGCAAGCAATCTATTCAGCTGCTAGATGAAGAGGTATCTGCTCTTGCACCCCTTTAAATACCCCCAAAATTCCCACTATTAACACGTGGTCCCTGGGGCCTAATCATGCCCTGAGATGACCTTGAATTTTTAACATTATAACCATAGCAACAATCTGTATTCTATAGTAAGAGCATTAAACCATGCACTGCTAGCAACCCTCCCATGCAGGCCCAGGGGGAAATGCATGCCCCTGTGCCTCACATTATTAGTTGCAGATGTTTTCAGGGGGGTTTTAAAAGGAATATCAACTCCAAAAATATTTTGCTAAATAAAAGACCTCATTCTAAGCAATTTAGCAATACATATGTATTTGTAATGCTATTGAAAGCAATATCACTTTCTGCCCTCTTCTCAGATGACTAAGACCATTGAAACAATACATAACAAGCTAGCTGATTAACAGACCTGTCTTTGCTGTGGAACTCTTTTGCAACATTGTTTAAAGGAACAGTGTAACAATGTAAAAATAAAAACTGGGTAAATTGATAGGCTGTGCAAAATAAAAAATGTTTCTAATATAGCGTAACGTATAAAGGCTGGAGTGACTGGATATCTAGCAGAACAGAACACAGCTTCCTTCTTTTCAGCTATATAACTCTGAGTTAGTCAGGGACTTGAAGGAAGGCCACATGGGACATAACTGTTCAGCAAGTTTGCTTTTGAATCTGAGCTGCATGCTGAGGATCAATTGCACACAGCTATGACCAAGGCGGCCCCCCCCCTCAAGTCACTGATTACTGCTGGTAACCAAATCAGTGGAAACCAAGAGAGCTGCAAAGCAGGAAGTAGTGTTCTGTCTATTATGTTAGACATCCAGCTTTTCTAGCTTACATACTTGGTTAAGTATATTGTAAACTTTTTTTTTTTATTATTTTGCAGTTTTTATTTTTATACTGAACAATTCCTTTAAAAAGTAACAAGCACAACGTACTGACTTTTTTAATCAATGCATATTGGAAAGTTGCTTAAAATTGGGTTTTCTTTCACTAGACAAATTTTTATTGTCGGAGTGATTTGCCCTTTAACTCTTGAACTCAGAGAATAATATGAACACCCTGTAGCCACGGCAGAGAGAAACTAAAGGGAAAAAAAGCCTCACCTTAAAATTGTAGATACTTCACAAAACATTGTTTTTAAATAGTACAACACTATTGTTGATACATTTAAGCGATAGATTTTCAAGTTTACATGCAGACCAAATTGTACCCCTAAATGATCATTAGGCCTAGTTCCCCACAGTATCTGTCTGCCCCTTTATATTCTGTGCATGGCTTATCTTCACTATATGTACTTTTTTGGATTATTAAGTATTTTGACTTTGTATTTTCTACTTTGTTTTTATGCTTTACCTTTTGTTTTTACATGCACTTTAGTCAATTTCCCACAATGCCTTGCATGTTCTGTGACTAGCTGACCTGTGTAGGGTATTGTACAATTGTACAAATTGGGAGTCTTGAGCTTATATATATTCTTAAAACATGAAAGTAATCTAAGAATAGTATTTACAAAAAAAGAAAAGGTAGGCAGTTTTAAACTGAAAATAGGAAACGTTACATAGTGGTTTGTGGAAACTGTTGAAAAACAATAGAATTCAATACAAAAACGGAGTACATAGATTTAAGCATAATTACTTTCTGTTGTGGGCATAAGCAAAAGTTTCTGAAATGGAGCGCAAGAGAGAAATACTTATTTCTCATGGGAATACAGGCTTGTTTTCATAAACAGAAATTAACAGTGTTAATGAGTTCTGCTGGGGACGGAAGTAATGACGCCCTAAAAATTTAAAGAATAAACATATTACAGCATACAGTAAACCTATGTAAGCACAGTCAACATAACCACAACAGACAAGGACACACAGAAATACTTTCTTGTTTTTGAGATCATGTTCATTGGTAAAACATTTTAGTTCCTCCACCAAAGGACACAACTCATTTTAATAGGGTAAAAGGTAATATTTAGAAATGCCTTCAAATGAAGGAAATAGAAGTTAGAACAGATTGTCAATATTTATGTTGCTCATTAGCCTTGAGTGAAATAAACTCTGGCTGGCAATTCTTATAGGGTCAGTAAACATCTATATATAGTACACCTTTTTCCAACTTTCCAAAAAACACAAAAATTGTTGCTTTTATTCTTTAGAGATCTTTATTTCAGATGTACTTTGCCCACCATGCAGAGAGGAGCAGCTGAATAAAAAAAAACAAAATAAAGTATTGCTAACTGATAATTAAATTATTGTTTTGTGATTATTTTTAATAACAGCTTATATTCTATAACACAAATGGGATGGTGCAACAATATAGTATTAAAATAAATAAAATTTTAACTAAATAGCTGTTTATGCCAGTGTTTGAGTTCTTTGGCACTTTGTGAGATTTATAGTCTTTGAAGGATTGTCCCTTATGTATAAATTCAACAACCTGCATAGTACTGACTGCAATGCAGACATTTAGAAAAGTAGTATGAGTAAATAACTGTATTTTGATGCACCTTATTCACGATATATGGTTTTGCATTTGTAAAGACTATGACCAAAATCTTGTGGTCACTAAAATTTCTCTTTTTAAACTTTCCACAGAAACAGCCCATCCATTTTACTTTTGTATATAACACAAAATCATTTGTAAAACTAACAGCAAGAATTCTAAATGGACCCTAAATTGCATCTGAAATAAAGCTCTTTGCAGCTTTATAGTTTAGTCTCCTGTATACTATCAATTTCAAGTTTTAGGAAGCCTTTGATTGATAAAAGGGTTTTTACATTTTGTTTAAAGCATCATCTTTAAAATGGTGCCCTTTTAGTTCTTGAATGTCAGCTAAAAGTAGATGACTAGAATAGTATCGTTAAAGGCCAACTACCTTTGATTTTGAGGTTTTATAAGGTTCTAGTTTAGGGATGAGAACTACATCCCTTGGGTCAAGCCATAAATAGTTTCTTATCTTCCCAATATCATGTAAACTGAATTATTTTTAAAAGACAAGTATTCCAAAGTATTCCTTTAAATGTATTTTATGTTTTTTCTTTCTGGATGTCTGGAGTCTGCATAGCATCGCTGGATATACATATTTAATTTATGTCAGGAAGCATTCATCGTATTTTTCTTTTTATCAATTGCTACCTCTTTCACCACCCCAGTATTTGCACGCTCATTTTTCACACATAACGAGTATAAACTTAAATAAGAGTTGACATACCAATGACGGAAACATGCAAGAATCTAAAGCAGTGACAAAATAGAGAGTCGCCAGACTATTTCCTGTTTTGACTATGTTGGAATGCAGTTATTCAAATCGCTATGTGTTTAAAGCTGTCAAGAGAAGCAGGTATAATCCTAACAGTTTCTAACTTATTCATTTCTGCCTCACGTGGGTAAAATGTTTTAGGTATAAATAGCTCCTAACTGCAGTTTCCTGTTTCCCATGATCATATTAAGAGGAAAGTAATAAAACAGAATACAATAGTGCCTACTGTCGGTTACATTCTAAACTATTTACATTTTGAATGTACTTGCATAAGAGATATCAATTGTATTTATATGAAATATGATTGAATACAATTTGGGGGCAGGGCAGTAAATGGTACAACACCATATCTTTAGACATTAGTCTGACTGTCTCTAGTACCAGCATATAATTAATTCTCAGACAGCAAAGGCCAATAAACAATTGCCATACACTGACTAGTGCCATGAATCTATAGTTATGCATGTGGAGGTCTGAACACTGGGAGCAAACCTTCATTGTCTACAAGGCTCTCCACAGATCAGGGACAGCAGTTTAAAGGAGAAGTAAACCCTTGCTACTAAAATCCCCTACCCTACATAGACCCCCATCCCTGCTCCCCCCCAGCCTAGGTGGTACCTTTGCTAAATACCATTAACTCTTTACTTACCCCTTGGTGCAGATTCAGGGCATCAGAGTTCATGGCAGTCATCTTCTTCTCTTCTGTAATCTTCAGGAAGCAAGTGCCGTATCAGCACATGTGCAGTTGGAGCAATTTTCTCTTTCGCGACAACTGATCCCCCCAGCCTAGGTGGTACCTTTGCTAAATACCATTAACTCTTTACTTAACCCTTGGTGCAGATTCAGGGCATCAGAGTTCATGGCAGTCATGTGGGGTTTACCTTGACGTGGTATGGTGGCTTTTCAACTTTATGATCATAACTTTGTAACTAAAAACCCCTGTTTTGTAAACTTACTTTTGAGACAGGGGCCCAGGGAATGTGCATTAAAACTAGCACTTCCTTTATACTTAAATATACTATTACTTAGCCTTTAGAGTGCTTCCACACCCCTATTTTTATACATTGTATTGTTGCCAGAAGCTGTGGCTGAGCTTCATGTGGTTTTTAATAGCACCCCATACCCCCCCTTAAACTAATGGGGCCCTATACTTTTAAAAATGGGCGTTGGTTGGACAATGCCTCTCCCTTAAAAGCCGCATACTGGCGGGGGAGGATAGATCCTCTTCACTGAAACCAAGGTTCAACAGACACTGATTACACTGAATGCTACTATGCAGTAAGACTTTTTATACTGTGGCCGAAAGGCAAACAAGTTAGGGACCGCCATGTGGGGTTTACCTTGACGTGGTATGGTGGCTTTTCAACTTTATGATCATAACTTTGTAACTAAAAACCCCTGTTTTGTAAACTTACTTTTGAGACAGGGGCCCAGGGAATGTGCATTAAAACTAGCACTTCCTTTATACTTAAATATACTATTACTTAGCCTTTAGAGTGCTTCCACACCCCTATTTTTATACATTATTTTTATACATTATTTTTATACATTCATTGCAGTCATCTTCTTCTCTTCTGTAATCTTCAGGAAGCAAGTGCCGTATCAGCACATGTGCAGTTGGAGCAATTTTCTCTTTCGCGACAACTGAGCATGCACTGAAGGTCATGGAAATAGCAGAAGCACTGGAAGAAGACTTGAAGATTACCGAAGCGGCTGAAGATGGTGCCCATGAACTCCGCTGGACAGAATCTGCACTGAGGGGTAAGTAAAGAGTTAGGGGCATTTTGCAAATGGTTTTTAAAAAATAGTGGTGAGCACAACTTTCCCTTGTTTGTTATAGTTATACAGGAGCAGTGACCAGCTCCATGTTGTAGCTCCCACCCTTCCCAGCTATAGTCAGGTGATCCCACTGGTGTCTAATAAAAGGGCAGCCAAGTTTGGGAGTTTTACTTTGAAAGCAGCTAGTAAGTTGCAGGTAAAACTTAGTCCCTTTGTAAAATGTATAATTAAGCAATTGAATTCTTAATGAATCAGATGAAAATTAAGCGTAGGACTGGCCAGATATGGGATGACTTTGACGTAGTTGGCCAGCTTAAATATATTGCAATATAAAAACAATCCCTGTGTTGTTTAAAGGGTAAGGCATTTTTTAGTAGCAGTATGCACAAAATGTCGCTGTTTTAAATATATTGATAATGGGTTGAGTGCAGAGGACCTCTTGTAGTTGACATTTTGCAAATGTACCATCTAGGCCAGGGGTCTATGTAGGATAGGGAATTTTAGTATCAAGGGTTTGTTTCTCCTTTAAAGACTAAGCTGCATGGGATTTAACATAATACTCAGCAAGGCTTTGTCGCAGCTTAAAAAAAATGTTCTCTTCAGTAGAAATTGAAAAACTATTTTGTATTTTGCATCAACTTCAACTGTGGCTCCCATCAGGGCAGGATAAGATGCTTTCTTTTCTTAATCAGGTTGAACTATAAATTTGCTAAACCAATTAGAATAAATTCATTGAATGCTATTAAGCAAATCTATATGGCCATTTTCAATAAAGGAAACATGGGGTCTCTATTCACAAAATTACACTCGTTATCCAGAATGCTTGAGACCTGGGGCTTTCAGGATAACTGATCTTTCTGTAATTTGGATCTTCATACATTAAAGGGATTATTTAAGTCACTACAGCGACCAAATCCGCACTGACTTTTCCCCCCCAATTTTATCAATAAATTTTTCTGAAAAAAAAAACCTATAAAATTGTGAAAAAAATATCAGAATCGTACAAATTATTCAGAGGTCGTCAAAATATTTTTCAGATTTGCCGCCTGAAAAAAAAACCCACAAAATCTTCAGATTATTGAATGAATGAAACCCAGGATATCAACGGGACATCTGCCATGGACTTCTACATGAACTTATGGCAAAATAATACACAGCTTGTGAATCCTAAAGTGTTAAAATATTTATATTTTACTAATAGGGTTGCCATCTTTTCTGGAAAAAAATACCGGCCTTCATATAGCATTTTTACTGGCCAGGCAACCCTAATTACTAGGAATGCACAAAATCCATAATTCATCCACTGTTTGTCACGACCGGCACCCAATACCAAAACAAGTGCCAAGTACCCTGGTCTCGGCTCGGCTTCACCAGTAGTGTGACCACCTTTGGGCTTCGGGAGGAGCCCTCAGCTTACTTGGGTGCTACCTGGACTTAACGAGAGGTACAAGGCGAGATGTTCTGGCTGGCAAAGGGGCACGGCTGGGAGCAGAGTCTTTTGGGCCGAAGGTCACAGTAAATGTATGGGACCTGTTATCCAGAATGCTCGGGACCTGGGGTTTTCCGGATAACGGATCTTTCCGTAATTTGGGTCTTCATGCCTTAAGTCTACTAGAAATTCATTTAAACATTAAATAAACCCAATAGGCTGGTTTTGCTTCCAATAAAGATTAATTATTTCTTAGTTGGGATCAAGTACAAGCTACGGTTTTATTATTACAGAGAAAAAGGAAATCATTTTTAAAAATTTGGATTATTTGGATAAAATGGAGTCTATGGGAGACAGCTTTCTGGATATCGGGTTTCCGGATAATGCATCCTATACCTGTACAATAGGATTAGGCAGAAGGATGGTCAGACAGGCTGAGTCGAGGCAGGCGGATATCCAAATCGTCAGGCAGGCAAGGGTCAAAACCGGGTAGTCAATCAAGGGGTTAAGCAGGAGAGTTGTCGTAGGCAGGCAAAGGTCAGGATACAGATTGTCGGATAGTCAGAAAGCAGGCTGGGTCAAACACGGATAATCAGATCAGAATACAAAACAGACGCTCAAGGCTCAGGAAACCACAAGAACAAAGTTCTATCACGGGCAAAGGGCTGTACAATGAATGGCCCTTAAATAGCATTCAAATTTCGTGCCAAAACGTGCTGACGCAACACGCCAGCGTGCCTGCGCCTTCAAGAGGCGCGCCGCGCACGCCCTAAAACAACATGGCGCCGGTGCCAAGGACCACGCAGCGGGTGTCCCTGCCGACGGCGCCGCGGGCGACCCCGCCGCACAGGTACCTTTCTTACACTGTTATTTTGTCAAGCTTTGCATCATGACAAAATCTTGGGAGGGGGGTGTTTTGCCAGAATAGGGGAGGCAATGAGGTGGGGCAGGCAATATATGATTGACAGCCAAGATTGTTAATTACCTGTTTATAACCAGTATGGATGTTACTAAAAACAGAACTGCCTCCCCGACTGCTAGAATCTAAATCGCTGATGGTATGGCACTCTGACGCTCATTTAGATTGGTAGCAGTAGCCAGGTTTCTTCCATACTGTATTGCTTTTAACCATGCACCCAATATATAAAGTGTTAAGGGCAGCATTGGCTCAAAGATGTCACACACAAAATGTCTTTAAAGTGCTTCAGTCGACGAATTTTTTATCAGATGCATTGCATCTAGTTCAGTAGTCCTGAATTGTAGCAGTAAATGGTTATACAAGTATGGCTCATTAAACAGTAAACAGCTCCAACAGATTATGTAGGACCCATCCAAGGAGGAATCACTGTGCCATAGGGACTTAAAAGGGAAAACAATTGAACTGAAAAAAAAAAAAAAGTGTTTTGATGGTTAACAACCCCTCTAATGAAACTCAGGGATTCTGTTCAGCAGGGACAAAGAAAGAATGTATCAAATAAATATATCAATTTAGAACAGTTACAGAGTCGGCGACCCTTCCCAGAGCTTCTTTAGAAGGTGACAAATGAAACTTCACCTCAGTATTAGAAAAACGATCACAAATAGAATGTCACTGCAAAAGGTCTTTTCTGTTGAACTATCTGAAAACAACTAAACTGTAAAAAGTTTTTGAAGGTGAACAACCCCTTTAAAGGAGAAATGAACCCTAGCCCCCCCCCACACTGTTGCTCCATTGCCTCCCCTGCAAGTTTCCTCCCCACAGCATCTATTCCTTTAAAAAAAAAAAGTCTCCCCATATCCTGACCGGTTATAAATCTGCTGAATTGCACAGCGGAATTCAAACAGACAATCTTCTGTTTGTCTTCTGATCCTCGTCTGTCAGGTGCCTATATCGATCTAGTGGGATCATGTGCAGTAGAAGCTTATTTACAACATAAATTCAGAGACAGACAGAAGATGGTGCCTTTGAACTACTCTGTGAAACTCTGCAGATTTACAGCAGGTCAGGAGGCAAATTTTTCAAAGGAAAAGGTGCTGCGGGCAGGGAGTTCGGAGGGGGGCAATGGAGAGGACAGTGGATGGGGGCTAGGGTTTAGTTCTCCTTTAAGTACTGAAGGCCCTTTGCACTGGGATTTGCTGCAAGAAGAAATGTAAATTCGACATTTGAAATGTTTCTTATCTTTGGCTTTGCGGAGCAGAATCCCAGAATTTAATTAAAGGCAGCAGTTATATTTGATGTTGCTGAGAAATGTACCCACTAATTTAGCAAATTGTAACTGTTGAGAGTGCACATCTGGTTTAGTAATCCGTCAGACTGAAACACCAGAGATGGGAACATTAAACCTTATCTTAGTAAAACAGCCAAAAATAAAACCTAAAAAGCAATTGGGAAAAAAGTCTTCATTTCTGGTGAACAGGCTAAAAACAACTGGAAAAAAATAAATAAATAAAAAAATTTAAAAAAAAGTGTTTGGAAGGTGAGCAACCTCTTTAAATATATGCCCTCCTCTCTGCACCACTTTATGAATCTGTATTGTATACATTTGGCATTGTGCAGTCAGGTAATATAGGTTGACTCCCATTAGTCATGTTAAATGGTAGTAGAATACATACTGAGCAAAAAAACTGGCATTCATCATATTTATGTTATCGCATTTTTGTAATTGAGGATTTGTGGGAGATAAGATGCTACCACTGCATCAACATAGGCACATGGAGTGGATTTCAATGTTAAAACTTGCAAGTAGTGGCTGATTCTCAGGCTGCATTTATCCACAGCCCGAGAATCAGGCCAGTGTGCCATTGGCCTTAAAACCAGCATTTAATTAGAGCAAGGAAAAACAATGTTTTCTTGTGAAATTTACTTGCTGTTCTTGTCAAAAAAAAAATTTAATTTTTTTGTTTGTTTTGTTTTGTTTTATTTTCTAAATTGGCCTGATTGCTTTTAAAATTTGTTTAAAAAGCTACAATGCATTACCATATAAAAGCATAATTTAGATTGCAATGGAAAAACATGTGGCGACCCCAAAATAAAAGCAGCAAATTAATATGTTTGACAATACTGCAAAACAAGCACACTACCTGAATGTTATTTTATTTTTTTTAAGATCAGGCTGCATACAACATGTGGTCCTTCCAGCTTCCTATTCCAAAAATGTTCACAGTTGTGCCAATTAATGAGGAGCCCTGATGCTACTGCCACCTCTGAACCAGATTCAAATTCCACATCTCCCACAGCAGCAGACATCAATCAGAAGCACAGCTGCATTACTTTCATACTGAATGCTATAAATGCTAACCAGACTTATTCAAAGACTTGCTTCAAGTCAAAACAAAATGCAATGGTGTTAATCTAACTAGTGGTCTCTAACCAGTGGCTCGTGTTGCTCACCAACCCCTTGGATGTTGCTCCAACTGGTCTCGAAGCAGATGCTTATTTTTATAATCGTGGCTAGGAGGCAAGTATTGGCTGCTTAAAAACAGGTGTACTACCAAACAGATCCTTCTGTAGGCTGTCAGTCCACATAGATGCCACAAAAAGCCACTCATAGCCCTTATTTGGCACTTCCAGGAACTTTTTTTCCACACTTGTGTTGCGCTCCAAATTTTATTTACATTTAAATGTAGCTCACTGTTAAAAAAGGTTGGGGGCCCCTGATCTAGACACATTAGATGAAATGTAGTCATATGCTTTACCCCCCTGGCAAATGCAATTCTGAGGAACCATGGTGGTGGGGGGGATTGTGGGTAAAAAACAATCTCATTTTTTAAAAAGAAAACTACACAAAAGCTAGATCTTTATCTTTGCAACATGACGACATGTGAACTTTTATTGTTCACAGGTGGTGCAATTTTTTTTTGTTTCAAAATTTTTATTGTTTTACATAGTTTGTTGCCGAGTTGGTACATACAGAAAAGATATCATTTACTGCTCTGTAGATGACAAGATTGCTTTAGTTACATAGTTTCATAAGTTATGGGTGTCATTGAGTGAACTGAGAATTGACACCTTTACATACACTTATACATATTACATATTTCTGGTAAAGATACAGGATACCATGGTCGTGCAGAGGTGTATACTCCGTTTTAATTCACCAATATCGTATGTAAAATAACAAAGGACAAAAAAAATGAATACACATGATTTTACAAGAAAGTCAGATTTAAGTGTTGTGTGTGCGCATGGTTGGGCTGAGACACAGGGAAAAATCCGCTGTCTGCGCCGCCTCCCAACTTCCCAACCCCGAAAACAAACCCTGGGCCTCCCAGTCTGACCTGTGTGCGTGTGTATATTAGATTTTATAAATACATGAAAAGGAAGGACCTAACCAAAATAAAAAAATACTGTATCAATATTACATGCAAAATTTTCTAAGGTACTACAAAGAAAACGACAGCGCACACCAGCCCATGGTTTCTGGTTACACAAATATAGTGCTATTTGCATATATAAAACGCTGCAAGAAGTTTAATTCAATCAATTATGGGTTGCCATTTGTACGGTTCAATATATTTATTTTATTGCATTTCATGGGAATTATTAACTGGATAATCTTGCCTGGATTATCAATTTTAAACAAAATGAATTCAGCTTCTGTTTTATATTGTACAACAAATATTCTGCTCCAGCTTTGTACCTTAACTTTCCTTTTAATAACTACATCAACAAATGACATGGAATGTATAATACAAAGATATACACAACATACCAAACAAGCCTGCAACATGTAAATGAAAAATATACTAGAGCAAAGCCGTATTACTTTACACAAAGAACCTTTTCTTTCCACACAGAGCAGAGAATGGGCCAAGTGCCAAGTTACTACTTATCAGCTGCTTGACATCAGGGGAGAGTAATGTGCGTCACAGGCACAGTGGGGACCCCTTGCCTTATGGCTCTGTACTATTTGGTTTTTATCTTATCACTGACTGCTTTGGCACTTCCACTGCAATGTAATGTAAGTGGGAGGAAGGCTGAAAGGAAGGTGTGCTGATCAATCAAGTAGGATACAATCAAGTTATGGGAAAAAAATACTCTTAAAAAATAGTACTGGTGATTTTAACGTTTTCTAAACAATCTGAATCAGGCAGTTCATGTATAAAACACATTTGGGTATTTGTCAAAGAGTGAAGTTAGAGATCACACATTCCTCTAGAGTGAAATTCTGGGATTTTTAAAAGAGTATTTATCAATGGGTGAAAGTGAAAGTCCATCCTTTGATAAATACGCCTTTCAAACCCCCATAGAAATGAATGGAGAGTGGCGGAATACCCCATTGTGTGTACGAGAAACACAAATCATGTACAGAATTGGTACTAAATAAAGTTGATGCTGTTTTTTGTGCATTGTGTTAGGAATAAAAGACCTTAGGTTTAACATTCAGAATTTTTTTTTTTTTTGTAACTTAAATTTTATTGCAATTTTAACAAGTTTAAGTTTTATAACACAAGAGGAAAATAACATAGCATCCAGCAATTGGTACCATTACACTGGATATAAACGTAAAAGTGTATTTGCACATGGGTATGATTACAGTTCACATGTCAGATTAATAGCACAATTCATTATGTGAAGTCAGAAACAAGATTTTACAAATTAAATAACTGCTATTTTATTAAAGGGAGCATAAAGGAGAAATAACCTTAATAACAAAAGTAGGGTAAGAATGCTGCATATTATGTTTTGGGGTTCTGTACCAGTCCAAAGTAACAACAGTTAAGATTTGTGGCTTTCAATATGCGGTCACCTACCTGAGGGAATGACTCACAATAAACTAACTATATATTATATATACACACCTATACATACATACATACATACATACATACATACATACAAACAGGCTGAAGATCAGCCCCTGGATCTATTGAAATCATTTTATGCCGTTATATCGCTACCTGGTATGGAAACTGTTCTGCATCAGATCGCAAGATCCTGCAGCAGGTGGTGAGGACAGCAGAAAAGATCATTGGGGTCTCGCTTCGCGACATTATGGATATTTACCACACTCGCTGTCTCCTGAAGGCTACAAGCATTGTCAGGGATATCACCTACCCTGCACATGATCTCTTTACCCTCCTGCCATCCGGTAAAAGATACCGCAGCATTCGGGTGCTGACTTCCAGAATGTGCAATAGTTTTTTTTCCACAAGCCATCAGGCATCTCAACTTCAAAGGACTGAACTGAATATATTCATAAGGGACTGTACAAACCTCTGAAATACTCTACATAAATGTTATGTCTACCTTGCCCAGCAAGACCATGTACCTGCTAGGGCTATTCACTTCAAAAACTCTCATTTAGATGCACCCAGAATAGTCTTGCAGTCTTATGTATAGCCCATGGGTTCTAGAGGAACGTTATTTCGTTTCTACTATGTATTGTATTACTGTATATGGCTGAAATGACAATAAAATCCAATTGACTTGGCCCTTACCTTGTCTGCACCTGGCACACATGGTGGATTTTTGCACCAAAACGAGTGTAGGATGCAGATGCCATTGTAGGTGCTGGCAACTCAGAAACCAGAGCAATCCTAATTTGCATATGCAAATTAAGGGTGGGGAGAGAAATCGTGTAACTTTTGGTCACAAAAAAAGTTAGTAAAAAATGTTTTCCCCTTCCTACTCCTAATTTACATATGTAAATTAGGATTTGGTTTGGTATTCGGATGAATCTTTTGCGACAAAATAGTGGATTCGGTGCATCCCTACTGAGAATACCCCTAAGCCAAGTGTTTCAGCACAGTTGCTCAGAGCAGACTGAGCATGTGCAGTGTCACCAACACTCCTAACAAGATGGTGATCCCCTGTGCACAACATTGAAGGCCTAAGTAATTGCCGTTATAAAGATACTTAAAGGGATACGGTCATTGGAAAACAGGTTTTTTTTTTTCAAAACGCATCAATTAATAGTGCTGCTCCAGCAGAATTCTGCACTGAACTCCTCTCTCTAAATAGCAAACAGATTTTTTTTATATTTAATTTTGAAATCTGACATGGGGCTAGACATATTCTCAGTTTCCCAGCTGCCCCCAGTCATGTGACTAGTGCTCTAATAAACTTCAGTCACTCTTTACTACAAGCTGGAGTGATATCACCCCCCCCTTTCCCCCCACCAGCCTAACAACAGAACAGTCGGAAGGTAACCAGATAGCAGCTCCCTATCAACAGCTGCCTGGTAGATCTAAGAACAGCACTCAATAGAAAAAGTCACATTCAGTTACATTAAGTAGGAGAAACAACAGCCTGCCAGAAAGCAGTTCCATCCTAAAGTGCTGGCTCATTCTGAAAAGCACATGACCAAAATGACCTGAGATGGCTGATTACATACCAATATTACAACTAAAAAAAATACCCTTGCTGGGTCAGGAATTAAATTTTGCAGTGTGCAGCTAACATGCTACTAGAATAGCAAAATAAGCCACTTCACAATATAGTTCTTACATTTTTTTTATTTCAAAATACAATAAGGTTAAAAGTCAATGACAGCATCAGAGATATGAAACATATGAAAACAAAGACATTTTGAAGGTTGTGGGTGTACTAGAGGAATGGTAAGAGCAGTAGCAAAGTAGATACTAAAACTAAAGTCCAAGAATTCAGAGCAGCCAGCGATCAATATGGGGAGGCTGCTATCCCAAAAGTAAGTGGACTATTCAAGCAGATGAATGCAGTATGATTTATACAAAACAAAAAAAATGTAGTTAATGTTTCCAAAAGGGGATTTATGTACCTATGTAAATATTGTTTATTGTATTTTAAAAACAGGTGTACTTTCCCCCTAATCAAACCTAAGTCATAATAAAAAATGATTTTCTTATTAAGTAGCCTTAAAAAATATATTGAATCATCTAAAATATGAAAGTTCTCGGGTTTATGTTTGGAGCAAAGAGGTTTCTCATAACACTGCAATTATTGGTCATTATGGCAATCATTTAAATTCTTGCATTCTAAAGCGCAGATCGCTACTGTATACACTAAAGAACTGATTAAGCACATTTTCTTTTTCTGAGCACTTTATCATCAAGTTATTTCCATTTTTAACACAGCCACTCTCAATCTGCATCTTTTAACTACTGATATACAATGTACAAATATAAAATGATTAATTGCTTCACAGGCAAAGACTAAGCCAAATTTTTATATTTGCATTTCTTATTCTTAGTAGTGATGGGCGAATAAATTCACCAGAAACGAATCTGTGGTGGATTCCCACGTTTTCGCTGGAAGCAAACTAATTTGCAAAACTGTGGCGACAATTTGTCTGCTAAAAATCTGGCATGTAAAAAAAAAAAAAATAATAATAATTGTCGCACACAAATTGTCACGCACAAAAATTATTTGGACCCCATTGACTTTAATGCGTTTTGCTAATTTTTCATCGAAGCAAAAATGCACAAACTCCCCTAGATTCTACCAACCTTTAGTTTTTTTAAGAGGTTTTTTACCTTTAAATTAACTTTTATTATAATGTAATATTCTGAGCCAATTTGCATTTTTTTAAATTATTATTTATGGTTGAGATTTTTTTTTATTATTCAGCAGCACTCCAGTTTGCAATTTTGACAATTTGGTTGCTAGGGTCCAAATTACCTATTAATCACTTACTCGATACCTTGAGCTGTTTCTTTTAGCAGACACTTCCATCAGCCTGGGGTTACCTCTGTAGGATCACCACAGAGCATTCCTCTTCTTAGTCTGCTTCTTCATCCCTAGGTGGCCCCGGGCCAGTGCATGTGCAGTAGAGTGAAACGGCTGCCTTTTTGTTTTAAGTTTGACTTTTCACTTTACTGTGACTGAGCACCTGGCGTAAAGAACAAATAAGTGGAATAAAACAGTCTGCAGTGCTACTATCGACAAACTGTGAGCAAACTGCTTCAGCGAGCAGGAACCCCAGGGTATCAGGTAAGGGATTATAATCACCAGGAGTTGCCCAACGTTTGGCATCCTCCCCAGTAATTATAACTTTACTTCTCCTTTAGGGGATTAAAATGACAATGGTAATGATTTATATACATCTTAAATGACAAACCATTTCCATTCTGTGTTTTTATCAGAAAAAAAACAAGGCATTATGTGCTGAAGTACTGATCTTTAAGGTGCTAAAATGTGCTTTCCTGATAAGCAATCATATTCACCTCTAGTGGCATTACCAGCTCTCCCATTTTCCAGCTTTGTACATTCAATATGGATACTAGATTGTAACTGGTGTATATGCCTAGTTCTCTAAAAATCCAAATCCCTTCTTCCTACATCTCCTAGCCATTTATTACACAGGCAATATCTCAGAGTACCCTAGAAATCCTTTCCTTTAGCCTTTCCACTAGTTTCTTAAAATCATTCTTGAGGACGTCCCCTCTTTCTTTAAACGTTGTTATTAGTATCAATGTGTACCAAAACATCCACCTCTAATGACTCTGTCCTCTTGCTTGCATATAGCATACTGATTTGTTACACTTTATCTCCTTATAATTAGCTATTTTCTCTCAGGCTGTTGCAAAACAGAAGCTTCGGCTACATGGTTGCTTGTTACATACTAGGGATGCAACGAATTCAGGATTCGGTTCAGTCTTTTTCAGCAGGATTTGGCCAAATCCTTGTGCATGGCTGAACCAAATCCTAACTTGCATATGTTTATCAGGGGTGGGAAGGGAAATCACATGACTTTTTAAAAACCTTTTCCCCACCTTTTTCTTTACCGTCCCTAATTTGCACATGCAAATTCAGATTTGGTTTGGTATTCGGCCGAATCCCAAAAAGTGGATTTGGTGCATCGCTATTATCTGCACATCCTTTAGTATATGAAAACACCATCCAAAAGCATATTAAATATATTTTCAGTGCAGTCCTGAAATAAAAATATTAAAAATTGTTGTTTCTACTTATGGTTAAAACTGGGCCCCACATGCTCTACTTTCCTTTTTAAACACGGTGTACACCCCAATACATGTACTGATAAGAACGGAAAAGTTCATTTCCCTTTAAAACAAGGAAAGGGAGGCTGAAGGTTAAAGGAAAACTATACCCCCAAAATGAATACTTAAGCAACAGATAGTTTATATCAAATTGAATGACATATTACAGAATCTTACCAAACTGGAATATAAATTAACATAAATATTGCACTTTTACATCTCTTGCCTTGAACCACCATGTCGTGACTCTATCTCTGCTGCCTCAGAGATCACCTGACCAGAAATACTACAACACTAACTGTAACAGGAAGAAGTGAGGAAGCAAAAGGCAGAACTCTATCTGTTAATTGGCTCATGTGACCTTACATGTGGTTTGTATGTGTGCACAGTGAATCGTACGATCTCTGGGGGCGGCCCTTATTTTTTAAAATGGCAATTTTCTATTTATGATTACCCAATGGCACATACTACTAAAAAAGTATATTATTATGATAATGGTTCATTTACATGAAGCAGGGTTTTACATATGAGCTGTTTTACTCAGTATCTTTTAATAGAGACCTACATTGTTTGGGGGGTATAGTTTTCCTTTAAGAAAAATAGCTACAACTTCAGCCAAAATGTTATCAGCAGTTGTGCTTCCTGATGATTTTTAACCCTCTCAGTGCAAAAAAGGAATTAAATCACATTTTAAGTACAAAAATAAAAAGTAATTATTATTTACACTAATCAATTTAACATAGACAGGTAATATTTGAAAAACTAGTAACATTTCCCTTTGTTTTTGGCTTTAAATCATTCATGAGTAATTTCAAGCTATGAAAAAAGTTTTGATGCTTCCAAAGTTTATATTTGTTACAAATTTAAAGAATAAAAGGTTGATTACTTTTATAGTCTATCACTGACTTGTACAATCCATTTCCCTACCCCTTAAGCTCATAGTGTCATGACTATACTTCCCCTTGTTCCATTGGGAAAATCTTGTCGAAAACGGGTTTGTTTTTTAAAAAGTATATGCATTACATTCACACAGACGCGTAATTCAATTTTTGGAAGTTCAGATAATGCTTATTCACTTTTTTATTTCTTTTTTTTATTTTATTTTTATTTTTATTTTTTTATTTTTACATAAGTCCAAATGAAAAAGCTCATGACAACAAGGTTGGGGAGGGGGTTAATGTTAGTTTAAATAAAAAAAACAAACAACACATGCAGACAGTTTTATTAAAGTAAGGAATATTTTTGATGTTTGAATGTCATTTTATATTTGATTTTATTTATCATTTAATGTGTTGAATATATGCTTCTCATTGCTAACTTTAAACCGCAACAGATTTTTTGCTCATTTGTTATTACTGTTTAATACCTTTCCAGATTACGGGAGAAAATCACTCTTAGAATATCCCTTAACCTCACCAGTTTAGGTGTGCCTGAATGCAAGTATACAGTAATAACTGTTTTTATCTTGCTAAAATGCTTTGAAAAGCAACAATTCTACAAGAGTCTTTTAAGAGTATGTGACTAAGAGTATAGTACTTGTACAAATATACTTCATAATTAAGTACTGCATGTACCTTAAAAAGGACATAAGGGGGGGGGTCATTTTTGTACTTAATGCACCACAACTGAAATATTACAATCCGGAAGCTATATATAATTTTTCAACAACAGCAGCAGCAGAGCGAAAAAGCAACAGAAGAAAAAAAAAAGGGCCTAATTTATTGCGAAAGGATTTTGTAGAAAAGGGAACCTTCCTAATCTGATTAAATGTAGCACTGTCGTGTTGTTTTGTCCTTTTTATTATTGCTTTTTTAAATTTACAGTTCTCAATACCCCGCTCCCCCCCACCCGTTTGGTTGTCTGCTTCTCTTACACCCTCTCTCCACATGGGTTTCTTTACCACCATGTTCTCTTAGGGCAATGCTACACAGGGAGATTTGGCACCTGTGGTAAAAATTCTGTTATATGCTTAGAATTTAAAATGTGCAGATTTAGATTATTGCCAGTGAGAAGGCATTTTTGGGAGATTTGCCATCCACGATAGTGAATGGCGGTGGCAAGTCTCCCCGTGTGCCATACCATTAAAGGGGGTTATACACCTTCTAATCAAAAAAATTTGTACATGAAACACAGTAAGAAATCACCAGCGCTCGGCCTAATTCACGCTGTGGCGTTGACTAGCTGCTATAAACACCATTGTGCCAGTGCTCAATCTAACCCACATTCTGGAGTTGACCAATTGCAATAAACAATAAAAAGCCAATATTTGTACACAAAGAGAAAATTTGCCAGTGCACAGTTTGTGTTCGTACAACACTTTGGCCAAAAATGTAAGCTCACATCAAGGCCTTTCATTGTACTTGAGTCCTGCACGATTTGTGAGCATTATAAGTTAATAGTGCATTTAAAATCAAGTCCCCCAGCAACCAATGTGACGGAGTAGTAAAACCATTGTGCACTTACACTTAGCTCAGGAGCTCCAGTGGGAAAGTAGGGAGCTTTTAAGCCCCAGCCAATAAACATACACCTGTGAATAATTACCTTACAACACTATTAGCATGTTAAGTTTGTAGTGCATTTAAAATCAAGTCCCCCAGTAGACAATGTGACTGAGTAATAAAGGGGACCCGTCACCCAAAAAAAATATTCCACCAAATCATATTTGTATTACATAAGTCAAGCAAAATTAACTTTAATTACACTGTATACATTTTTGAATTTCCTTTCCTTCAGTCTGAGATGTCCTAATTATAGCAAGCAGGCAGGAGCCTTTTTGTGGACACTGTTAAGGCAAGTTTTGAATCATCTCAGAATCTTGTTTGTGCACCAGAACGGGGGACCTGCTGTTCATCCCCATGCACTAGCTACACAATTAAATGGTTAAGAGAATGGGTGGGGGGGATGTGGGAAGAGCAGCGGCATCCAGGAAGTGCAGAATGGAAAGTGAAAGTAACTGCCTGCCCCTATGCCTGAGGCACAGAGGAGGGGCAGACACTGTTTGATTGACAGCTGAGATTTTTAAATGAGTTTTAATGAACGCCATAATAACAAAAAGAATTTGGATTTCATGTTTAATTTGAAAAGGACTCTTTTTTTTTTATACAGTTTTTTACATCTGAGTGACAGGTCCACTTTAAATACCATGGTGCAGTTCCCCTTAACTCAGGGGCTATCTGTAAAAATTGGTACAAAGGTTGTTAATGTTCCACAGATGCTGCTGAAAAATGTTTTGCACCTAGACTGTGGAGATCCCAGACTGAGAAACAATATAGTCTAAACAAAAAATTTCTGGAAAATGGATCAAAACCCCTTTATGCCTTGCCATCCCCCCCCCCCATGTTCTCTACGCCCCTTTCCCTTTTTGCTTTCTCCTTTTTTTTCTTTAAAAATGTCTCGCCTTCCGTCACCATTATACTTTAAACTCACCTACTATTTTATTTCTGCCTCATAGCCCCATTTACTCTCCTCTCCATAAGGTTTCTTTTATATGTGCTCTTCTCCCTATTGACATTTTTGCTTCCATTCTATGCATTGCAATTTATTCTATTAGGCATCTGCTCTATTTTTAATGCTTTCTACATTTGCCCACTATTCCTGCACTTCCTCATTTAAATTTTACACCTCATACTTCATTGCTGGTTCTCCCACACAACTTCCCACCTTTATTTGCTTTTGCCTTGTGTGTATGCTGTTCATTAATTAACTCAGGGTTGCCCAAAAGGTAGATTGGGATCTACTAGTAGACCTCTTGCTGGTGATATCAAGACACTGTCAACAAACAGCTTGTCTATATCATTTACCTGTTTCATGCTTTTCATTCAGATATTTCTTATGTTGAGATTACATAGAAATAATTGTTTGTTAAATATAGCAATATAAATTCTCTCATCAATCAATATTTAAATAATATTTTCCATGGAACAGAATGCTCACAATGCTTTTATGGATGTAGATCATATTGGGACAACATCACTAAACGTAGACCTCGCATTAGTAAAGTATGGGCACTCCTGCATTAACTACTAACACAGGGCCTCCATAGTACTGTTATGAAAACAAGTATGTAGGGATTGTTCTTAATGCTTATTTCTCCTGCCTCCTCTATATACCTAGTGTGCACATGTAGCAGTGTGTGAACACTTTATATTAGTGATGAAGCTAAAAACAACCTCAGGAAAACAAGAAATCTTTAGACACCCCACAGTGGGCTGTGAGTTATGAAGTTCTTTTAAAATAAGTGTTTGCTTAGTGAAAGACCCAATCACACGGTATAAAAAGTTGTGTAAATTAAATGGCGAATTTATCAAGGCCATGCGAATCCCAGATTTCCTGCCATTAGTGTGAAATCTTAAAAAACACACAACAATATAAATCTTTTAACAAATGCAGTTATTATAAACTGCACTGTGTGTCTGGTGCTAAAATGAAACTTTGACGTTATGTTAACCATCCAGCTAAATGGCAGGTAGTTTCTACTTCATATGCTAGGGTGCCACTACTCTGGCACAATTTACAAATGGATCCTTAAGTAATCTGTGACAGTAACCCCCATCAAATCACATACACTTCCTGGGCATTCATTATTCATCAATAATGTGTTAAGAGATTGAGAAATTCTCCCTTTTACTTTGCATGGTTACTTAAAAAAAATAAAATAAACACGTCTTTTTTTACCTTTCTGCTCTGGTAAAGAATCTATAAATAACATACCTTAATAAAAATTGTGCAAAGAAAATATAGTGGTGTATTGAGCATGAATACTGGTTACATATTGGGATGGGGGGGGGGGATCAATTCCAGGGCAGGAGCAACACTGACTTGCTCCACTTGGTCCTGCAGTTTCAGCCATGCTTGATAGCAACCACAACAACTCACAAGAGATAAGAAAGAACAAAGATTTGCTTTCTCTAGCATGATATCCTAGCACCAAGCAAGCATGTTTCTGGCGCCAGCATCAACACATGCGGTTAAAAAAAAAAAAAAAAAACACATGCTTTCATCTTATCAGTGTTAAACATAGGAAGAAAGGAGTAAAATGTGGCACCAAGGCTGCAGAAAAAGAGAATGCTAAAGCTATTAGAAACCACACCAACTAACATAATCAGGTCACATGTTTCCAATATTGAACTTTTTAGCATGTTAAATACTTTTGAAAGAGAGCTAGGGTTCACAAACATTTCTCTGTTTAACACAGACACAGTGTAATGAAAAAAGATTAACCCTGGTGGTCTAGTGGAGCGGCGGGGAAGCCCGCGTCTCTTCTCTTGAGCTAGCTCCTTCTTAGTGTGCGCGCACTTACGGGTTTTGTAGGCGAATGCGCACTGGCGTGATGACGTCAGCGCGCAATTTAAAAGTATTAAAGGGATATTCCTACTGTTTATCATTGCCCGTGATAGGATTTGTTTCCTGGTGGTTCCTGAGCCTTGTGCTAGTACCTGTTTGCCTGAATTCTGTTCTGTACTTCTGTGTTTTGACCCGGCCTGGCTTTTGACTTCTCTGACCTCTGAAACCTAACCCTTGCCTGAAACAGACTCCTATTCCGCCTGTCCCTCCAAATTGACTTCCTGGTTTGACTCCTGCATGTTTGATTCCAATTCTGCCTCATCCGATCTGATTGATTACCCAGTTTTGACCCTTGCCTGCCTGACGATCCTTTCTATCTACCTGCCTCGATCCTGCCTGTCTGACCACGAATTTGCCTATTCCTGCTTGTACTGTGACCTTTGGCCTTAAAGACGCTATCTACAGTCATGCCCCTCTGCCTATCCAGAACCCTCATCTTGCACCTCTCGTTTAAGTCCAGGTGGCATCCAAGTAAGCCGAGGGCTCCTCCCAAGGCCCAAAGGCGGTCACACTACTGGTGAAGCACGAGCCCAGACCAGGGTGCTTGGTGTTTGTTCTGGTGCTGGGTGCCGACCGTGACACACAGTACCTTCCTATAGTTATGGAACGTAAAGGTGAAGAGGGTCCAAGTGACATCACTAAACACTGCTTACAGAGTATATTTTAGAGTTATTTTCTACTTGTGTATTATGTCAATCCAAAAAAAATTATATGAACAAAACATGAAGCAAAATGTAATTCTAATCAACATTCTGATATACAATAATTTCTTAAGCGCTGTAACGCTCTGTCAATTCTCTGGTTTTAACTATAGAACCAGAAGTCAGCTCAAAGACCTGGGAATACGCGTGGCTGGAGGTAAACTAATTATTGCCACACTTTGATAATCGAACAGAAACCGCTTTGTATACAGTACGATTATATTCACAAATAAATGTACTCTTGTATGGTTGTGCACTCTTGTATGGTCCCCTGATCTGCATCCACCCTAGTCTCAGTGATAATTCTGCAGCTACACATGTATCAGGCTAGGCCACACAACTACAAAAAATTTTTTAAAGGAAAACGATACCCCGAACAATGTAGGTCTCTATAAAATGATATTGCATGTAAAACCCTGCTTCATGTAAATAAACCATTTTCATAATATTCTTTTTTTTTTTTTTTTATTAGTATGTGCCATTGGGTAATCCTAAATAGAAAATTACCATCCCCCTGGGATTCACGGTGCACATAAACAAACCATACATGTGAGGTCACACAGACAGAGTTCTGTCTTTTGTTTCCACACTTCTTCCTGTTACAGTTGTAGTATTTCGGGTCAGGTGATCTCTAAGGCAGCACACATACCATCACAAAATGGTTCAAGGCTAGAGATGTAAAAGGGCAATAATTACTTAAATATACTAGTTTGGTAAGGTTCTTGAATATACAACTTAATATGATATAAACTAGCTGTTGCCAATTAAAGTATTAATTTTAAGGGTATAATTTTCTTTTAATAAAATAAATTGTTTACAATATCAAACCTTTACATGTATATTTGATATATCGCATGTGGGAGACAGAAAAGTATTAAAACAAATCCGGTCATGTACACATTCTTTCAACCATATTTCAAAAATTGTCATCCAAAAAGGGTTCTTATAAAAACAAATGAGTTTAGGGTTAAATGGAATTTCAGGTTTACTGGCTTCATGTTTAGTTCCAGGAAATGTTGGCAGAAGTGACAAGTATACATGAATATTTTAACATCTTTCACAAGATGCTTTCTAGCTTTATTTTAGATACAAACATCACACACTGTAAATATTGGTTATAAACCCACT
Source organism: Xenopus laevis (assembly GCF_017654675.1). NCBI lineage: Eukaryota > Metazoa > Chordata > Amphibia > Anura > Pipidae > Xenopus > Xenopus laevis. The sequence goes on from NC_054380.1 coordinate 46,570,175, forward strand.
GATCTCTTAAAAGTAAATTTTAAGTTGTTATGCCTCTAATATTATACAGACATTTCTAATATGATATGATGTAAACAGTGATTTTGGCACAATTTGTAATTGGTCTTTCAGTTTTTATTGTGGCTTCCTATTCTAGTCCTCTCTGTTAACCTAAAATGCAGGCATCGAATCAGTTACCCAGAAAGTCTTTACACAGTCTCCCATAGATTCCATATTATCCAAATTTTTTAAAATTATTTCCTTTTTCTTTGCAACAATAAAAGATTACCTTAAACTTGATCCAACTGAAGATATAATTAATCCTTATTGAAAGCAAAATCAGCTTATTGGGTAATGTTTAAATGATTCTATAGTAGACTTAAGGTATAAAGATCCAAATTACTGAAAGATCTGTTATCTGGAAAGCCCCAGGTCCCAAGCATTCTGGATAACATGTCTCATACCTATACTAAGAATCTTTTCCTGAGGCTAGATTTTAATTGCTATTAATATACAGATCTCTTATCCGCCTGTACATAACCATGCCAATCTCCATCTTGAAGTCACACCTTTGTTTCGTTGCTAATTTGTGCAACCCTCGAGACCAGATTATTTAGACTTTAAATAGCTGCTGGATGAAAAAAGTATAGATAAAAATTGTCCCCTTTTTGCCACAATCCCACGGTTTGGTCTGCAAACCCAACAACAACTGGATCACATGAACTTTCTCAATGTAAATGCCAGAATGTATTTATCTGATCATCTAACTCATGTGCAAGAAATTGTATCACCAGATATTTCCCATTCTGTTGCAGGTTGGCGGACAACGCCATAGATACACTTATGAAGGCTAAAAGACCTAGATTTCTAAAATTCAAAACTAGAATGGGGTCCTCTTCATCTAACCATTAAAAGACACAGTCTTCTAAAAAATTCAACATTTGATGATTTTAAAGGTCAACCAAGAATCAAGGAAATTGCACCTGTAGGGGAACTGGCTATTGAGTAAACAGAATTGACATCAATGCACTTTAGGCAATGAAATTAAAAAGGTGACTGATTATTATATTAATCATTTTATTGTTATTTTCATAAACCACTTGAGGAGGAATGTATTAAAAGTCACAAAGAGAAAAATCATTTGCACCAAAAAGAATAAAAATTCACATCTCACAATGTAATATGCTTTCTTAAATGGTCATTGCATTGCGAATTAATGTTGTGCACTTTTAAAAAGTGCTTGACGGTGTTGTAATCTTTTGGAGCAAACATTGTATTCATTAAGAAATAGTATTACATTTACTATGCATTGGCGCAAACTATAAAGTTCACAAACTTTCTTCCACTGTCGGAAGTGGTCGCTAAACAGTTTACAGGTTCGCAAAAGCTATTAAATTCACACAAAGCAACATTTGTTCGAGCAAACGCATAACTTTTCACATAGTGAGTGGTTTTTCCATTACTGACTTTTATTACATTTCCCTATTGGTTTCAAAAGGCCGTACAGGTATGAGATCTAGAACGTCGAATGGTTGGGACCTGGTGTTTTCCGGATATGTTTTGCATTAATTTAGATCACCATACATTACAAAAAAAAAGAAAAAACATCACACATTAATTAAAACCCAACAGGATATTTTTGCCACCAATGGTTTCCCAGGTTTTCATTGCTGAGCAAATTAATACACTGCCAAATTTCCAAATTCTGAAAACCATGAATATCTCCTGGACGCAGTAGCCCAAAGTGTACTTTTGTCTGCAAATTGTATTCGTAGGAAGGCAGTTAATTAACAACAATCTAGAACACAGATGGCAAGCCTTTGGGTATACTGCCGTTACATCATTTCAGAATCCCATAACCCTGAAGGAGCTCAATCTTGCATGCAAACTAACTTTAATGGAGTAACGGGCACATTTTCCAGCATTGTGTAAGCAGTAAAGGCAATGTTTGAGATTTGGAGAAATGGCCAACTCTTGACATAATTCCTGGTTCTTGGGGGGATTCTCTTACAATATTTCAGTATAGTTTTTGGAATACTGTAATGCAGAAGAATTACATGTACTGAACCACCCTACATCAAAGACCTTAATCTTTTTCAACTATCCAGTTACATCTCGTCTATGAACTATATGCACAACCTGCAGTCTCTTGGATCCCATAACAATTGACTTTGGAGAAAGCGGACACTGTAAATGCAATTCTGAACCAGCAACAGTACTGTGACCCAATGTCATCCTCTGCAATAAACGGAGTCAGTTCTCTGTCCAAGATCCAATATAATCTCCGATGAGGATAAAATACCACAAATGAATCTCATACATTGTGCACAACAATTGTATACTGTGATTTAATCACAGAGAGGGACAACTAACACAAATATAATAAAAAAAACAAAATATACCACAACACACTTATGCATAGATTCCAAATCCCACACCAACAAGGTGTGATACAATTGTAGGAAATCCACATACATAGACCTTTCAACATTTCAGTGTATGCCTGAAATGTAACTGCCCACTTGGTGATTAGTATATTCCCACCAATCTTAGAGCACTCTAACTGCTCACAAGAATGATAACTACTAACCACTATAAAAAAACAAAAACAGATTAATTTTCAGTTATGTCTTCCCTGATTTAACTGCACAGTATTTCATTCTCTCTGGAACTTCAAGTTCCCAAGCAGCAAAGTATTGATTGCACCAGTAATGCAAAAAGACAGACTTCTGCAGGATAGGAAGTGTCAAATGCCAATCTGCTTGGAGGTGATATCAATCCACAAGAGATAGACAACAGTGCCTCAATTCTAACACTTTGAAATGCAATTGGTTTAAGATAATTTCAAATATATTTTCCTGCCCTACAGTGGAATATTAATATATGGCTCTCAAAGGTGCTAATAGTTATTCCTGAGAGTGTTGAGAGCCTCAACTATTGTTTGGATAAGGGTACAAATTTTTCTGGACATCTCCATCACCAAAGATCACAATTGGTCATTATACTGCACATTAAATAAAGATGTCGCTAATCCAGATCTATCAGGTGAAATGGCTAATTCAGAATTACAATTAGTAGCTCCCTAGTTTCATAATGCTCAGGGTTAATTTGCTTCTAGAAAAAACTTTCAATATTAAAAATAATGTACATCCCCTTGATCAACATGAATTTAAGGAATATGGCTCGTGATTTATATACTTTTTGGTTTTTTAATCATGACTTAAATAAACAGGGAAACTGAAGCTGCACCATACAGTGGAGAATGGGGATGTATATTAAAATTATATGCCTCACAAGTGTAGATAATTATATATATATATATATAAAAAAAAAAAAATCAAGTATCTGTTGGTACAGGTATGGGACCGGTTAGCTAGAATGATCGGGACCTGGGGGTTTCAGGATAAAGGGTCTTACTGTAAATTGGATCTTCATGTCTTAAATCTTCTAAAAAAAAAAAAATCATAAAATGAACCCAAACAGGCTGGTTTTGCTTCCAATAAGAATTAATTATATCTTAATTTTGATCAAGTACAAGGTACTGCTTTATTATTACAGAGAAAAAGGAAATACTTTTTAAAAATGTGTATTATTTGGATAAAATGGAGTCTATGGGAGACGGGCTTTCCGCAGTTCGGAGCTTTCTGGATAACGGGTTTCAGAATAATGTTTCCCATACCTGTACCACAGCCTGTAGCACTCGTGTGTGCATAAGCTCTATTGAAAATATATATCGCATGTAGAAATAGCTGCACTCACAGGTCTTACATGAATAAAAGGTGCTTTATTAAGGAGAGAATTAAGCTGTGTAATTCAACCTCTCTCTCACCTTATTCCATTATGAAGTGATGGATTCTGGGATTCAAAGTCCCTCTGCTTTCTATATTTTTGCACAACCAATGTGGAAAGCAAGTTGGTTTTGACTCCCAGAAGCCCTCACTTCACAATGGAACAAAGTGATGGAGGAGTTGCACTACATTAAACTTGGTTTGTCCGAGTATCATGGTTTCCTTTCAATGTGTGGAACCAGGTGCATATCACTTACTCCATTTGGAGGGCCTATTGCCTGGGTACCAGAGTCACGTCTTGTGAAAAACAAATTTTCGATCTCTATAGAGAACCTTGAAAAAGGTTAAGCCAAACTCAATGAGATTATGTCAAAAGGAGGGGTTTGTGTTAAATTTTCTCGTTAGACACACCAAGCAGCATGAAAAACCAGACCCTTACATACAAGACATTAAATGGAAGGAGGCTCAGATTTAATTGTAAAGAAGTCCCTCCTAGCTGCAGAGAAATCAGAAATTTAAGAGAATTCCAGACAATCTCTCCTGGGAAAGGATGGTTGGCCTGACTGGCCTAACTCCTTCCATCGCTAGAAAATTAGCTGATCACATACAGACATACAGATATGGGATCTGTTATCCTGAATGCTCAGGACCTGGGGTTTTCCGAATAGCTGATCTTTCTGTAATTTGAATCAGGGGTGCAACTACAGAGGAAGCAGACCCTATGGCTGCAGGGGGGCCCAGGAGGAACAGGAGGCTCCATGAGACCCTAAATAATAAGCAATTTCAACAAATATTGGTCAACCTTTGGATATCTTGAGGGACCAAACATTAATTTGCTGCAGGGCACTGAATCATCTATTTACGCCACTGATTTCGATCTTCATAACTTAAGTCTACTAGAAAAGCATATAAACATTAAATAGACACTAAAACATTAAATATAACATTAAATAGACACTATAGGCTGGTTTTGCTTTTAAGATTAATTATATCTTAGTTTGGTTCGAGTATGAGGTACTGTTTTATAATTACAGAGAAAAAGGAAATCATTTTTACAATTTTGGATTATGTGGATAAAATGGAGTCTATGAGACCAATTCCGTAATTTGGAGCTGGATAATGGGTTTCCAGATAACAGATCCCATACCTGTACTACCAGATCCCCATCAAAACAGCTCACCAGACTAACTTTTCACTTCACAGATTGTGGAGCAATTAAATCAGATGTACTGTAAATGGTGCCTAATTCCTTGTTTAGAGTAAATGATGTGAAATTTTACTGCAAAATTCTCTATTCCAGAAAACCTCTAATACAGAACAAGGGTTTATAGAACATATTTATTATGCTGTGTATAACAAAATTTGCCAAAAAAAATAAAAAAACGGCCAGCAGTCTTATTACAAAACGAAAAAGTATTGCTGTTCGATTTTAATATTTTGGTGTTCCATACGGTCTTTCTTACCAAAGGTTGTGGAGCAGGATTTTAGGAGGCACAGAAATCCAATTGTGCATGTGCTGCGAATGAAATGTGCAGGTGCCATTCACGTTAGTCCAATGGACAGTGCCTGCCTTAAAACTGGAAGTTTTGGAGTTACAAGAAGCAAGTTTGGATGGTTATAACTTCACTGATATGGGGGAGCTCTACTTTCATTAATTGGAAGGTTACAATCAACATTTGCCTTCAATCCCTTCTTGGCTCTGTGGTTGGCAACTCTAATGCCTCTTAAGCTGGCCATAGACGCAAAGATCCGATCGTGTGAATCGAGGATTCATACAATTTTCGGACCGTGTGTGGATAGTCCCGACATTTTTCGTCCGGCGGAGATCGGTCGATCGGACAGGTTAAAAGATTTGTTGGCTGCCGATAATTTCTCTGCATGTATTGGCGATCGTAGGATTTTCAGTGGGAGACTGAAGTGGGAGTAGCTTTTGTCAAACATAACTTTCGTACGATTGCGGTCAGGGACAGAACATCAGCTGATCTGTTCTTTAACTACTTTATTTGATCGGAATGGTTAGTGGCAGGTTGTGAGATGGGGATGTCCGATGATTCAAACGACCTGATCTTTGCATCTATGGCCATCTTAAGGGCTCTAACACGCGGCCGTTTTTGCCTGCGCTCCCCTGCGTTGCGCTTTCTTCTGTTCAGCCACAGGGGAGCGCAGGAGTAGACACAGTCAATTATTTTGAAGGGGGCTGTACTCACACAGACACATGTAAGCGCTAAACGCAGGTTGGGACGCAGCATGTTGCATTTCACCTGCATTCAGTGCATACATGCATCTGTGTAGATACAGCCCCCTGCAAAATAATTGACTGTGTCTACTCCTGCGCTCCCTTATGGCTGAATGGAAGAAAGTATAACGCAGGGGAGTGCAAGCAAAAATGGCCGTGTGTAAAAGCCCTATCACACAGGCATTTCACCCTGCATTCCCCTGCAGTCAGTTATAAAGTGTTACACCACAGGGCAGTGCAGGACAAAACGCAATCAAACACAGACAGAAGTAAGATGTCACAACTGGGGTCACAATCACCCAGCATAGATGGAATACTTGTTAGACTACACAGCAAACCTGAGGACTTGAGCTTGCCTTTAAACTGTTATGTAACTAAAGTGACAGTCCTGTGTCAGAGACTTACCTTGCCAGTACAAAATAAAATGGTAATATAAATGTGCATTAATCTGTTAACTCTATAATTTTATAAAGATCACCCTCACTAGAAAAATGGGTTTTAGAAACCACTACCGTAACAAAAACTGAACAGGTTTATTGTAACCAACTACAGACTCCCGGCAGGGTCACTTTTGCTCTCATTCATTGAATGGCTGCTTACATTTTAGTTTTTTTTTTTAATATAGAAGTCAGCACTCACCCTTAAGCTGGCCATAGACGCAAAGATCTGATCGTACGAATCGAGGATTCGTACGATTTTCGAAACGTGTGTGGAGAGTCCCGACATTTTTCGTCCGGCGGAGATCGGACGTTTGGTCGATCGGACAGGTTAGAAAATTTCTGTCGGCTGCCGATAATATCTCTGCATGTATTGCCGATCGTACGATTTTCAGTGGGAGACTGTCACTAGCTTTGGTTGGACATAGATATCGTACGATTGCTGTCAGGGGCAGAACATTGCTGATCTGTTCTTTAACTAATCTGACTGGTAAGACTTTGATCTGAATGGTTAGTGGTGGATCAGGAGATGGGAAAGTCCTATCATACGATGATTCGTACGATCGGATCTTTGCATCTATGGCTAGCTTTAGGGTATATTAGATGCGGGTGCAAGTCTGAGGTGGCCACTTCCAACCGTTCTGTGAACAAATTCGATGAATAGACAGCACCACACGTGAGGTATATTCTTAAAAGGCCTTTATTCCAAAAGGGCTTATTTCAGGACAGAAAAACAGCTGCTGTTTTTCTGTCCTGAAATACGTTTTTTTTTTATACACATAGGTGATTTTGGGTTGGCAGCATTAGCATGTTGTACAGGCAAGCATTTTCAAACATTTATTATATGGGATGATCACAATATCCAGTGAAATCCCTGTCAATGAGTCAGGCTACATCAGGGGGAAGATATTTCAGCTTTCTAACAATTCAGTCAGCTGATTTTTATTCTCATTCTTAATAAGAAAAATATAAACTCTAAGGGGAAACCACATCATAAGCAATAAAGCCAATCAGCCAACTAAATGCCCTGTGGCCCTCCAGCTGCTAAACTACAATTCCCAGAATGCACTCTCATCCATTCAGTGGAAGTTTAAGAATAGTTCAGCAGTTCTGAAATCTCTGCCAATAGAAATATTATATATATAGATTAATGTAACATATACCGGTCAATCACATCTATGACATGTTAATGACAAGTTAAACGAGTTAAGAGGTACTCTAATCTCCAACTACAAAAAAAAAAAAAAAAAACACACACAGCTAAGGCTGGTCTATTTACCTGAGCAGGCAAGGCGCACATAGCGCTAGCACAATCGTTACATAGCGCAGTTTATTACATCACTTCTTTCTAGGGTGTAACATTTTTATACCAATGACAGGAAAATTGCAAAAAAATTATTAAGACGTAATGTAGCAGAGTTTGCGGATAATTTGCCCCCTATTCACCTTCCAATGCCCTGGCAGTGACGTTAGAACATTGGCACCCACAGACAGACATTCACTTGAAGACACCTACTTGTGCTAAGGAAGCAGTCAGTAAACCTTCTAAAGCAGCCTGCAGAAGAAGGTCCATCTTCCATGTCTGCTCCCGCAGTGAGGGGCCCCTACTCCGTGACAAGTCGGGGCCCTTGAGGTGCTGCCAGCAGATGATACAAGGTGTCCAATGGACCTTTGCAGAAACTGAAGCCTGAGCAATGCGAGAGCCGCTCTCTCCCCCTCCTGCAACTTGCAGTGCGGAGCTTGGCCAGAGCTGACGGGACGTGGGAGAGGTCAGTCTCCAAATAGCAGAGGATCCGCTCGGAAGATTCAACAGCCTCTGTACAGGGGGGGGGCGTGAGGATGCAAAATGTTGCGCTTTCTGGGTGGCTGCAGATCCCCCCTACGTTCCAGCAACACCTTTAGATGTTCTCTTGGTGCCAGCAGAGTTTTTAGCCTTTCCCTCTTCTTCCCCAGCCTTCCTCCTATGCCGGTGATGATGTGAAAGGAAGAGGGTGGGGTGCTGCTAATTGGAGGGAGGGCGAAATGAGAAGCTGCTGGAGTGAAATGCAGAGAGACGTAAAGGAGAGGGGGCGAGCAGGGCTGGGCTGTTCTGTTGCCTTTATGTGAAGCAGCTGTGGGCTAGAGGCAAGAAAGAGAAGGAGGAGAAACTGATCTGAATGAGACAGAGCTGCTGCTGCTGCATATATTGAAATAGGGAAGAGGGCGGTTCAAGCTGTTGCTATCCGATTTTCTGCCTCTTGTAGAATGCTTGGCTAGTTTAGGATGTCATCATAGAGTCTTTTCTGGTCAACA